>NW_027526385.1:150186679-150274724 GCF_048455015.1 Haemaphysalis longicornis | reverse complement strand
TATCTATTAAAAATATGTGAGCCATAACCACAGAACTTAGCCAATCCATGCACGAGGCACAGCGCTTCGTCCTCCTTATCTTCTATGTACACGGCAATATTACCAAAACGAACAAGAAGCTAAACATCCCATTAAAGTGGCAAAAAATAAAGCACGACGCAATACGAGCCCGAACACCAAATTGGCGGGGTGCAGTTCCATGCAAGAGAAATATACCACAGACCTGCTTCGCAACTACAATAAATTCAGATATGGCACCGCCGAAGCATGAACAAACTCCATCAATAGCCGCCCGTTACACTAAACACGACGTTTTTGCAGATTGTACAAACCCTTTACATGTTAATTTAAATTGAATAAATACAGTACGTACAGGTATTCTGCAATAATGAACACGCGAAGAACCAGACAACGCAGCTCATTCGTTCTATTATGTGCACGACATTCGTCTGACACATTGCTTTCAATGTGGACCTTAAATCCAGCATTCCCATCAACTCTATGCACACCTTTAACAAAAAAGATGAAAAAAAGGTGGGCGCTATTTGTTTGCATAATTTATTTTTGGGACGTACTTTTTCGAGGTACCTTTTTGACATATTTCTTCCTTTTTGCATCGAGCATCAGGAACAAGGCAAATGTTCGCCACGTTTAATGTCAAGATTTTTTAATTCGTAAGTTTGTTTTGAGTTCGCCTTCTACTGAGCATTATTTCGTTATATATTTGTTGCTATTAGCTCACATTGTTGGCTCTGTTCGACAATCGTCATTGTTTTGAATTACATTCTGTTTTTATGTTGCATAGAGCATATATTTGAGACGACACAGGTATTTAGCTGAAGATCCCACACTACATTAAAACAAACAAAATACTTTGCATCTCAAATATTCCATTGAACTAAGCCTGCCGCTGCTCAAGCCAACCGCAGATAAATTCAATTCAAACAAAGATATTGCTTAAAGGCGCCGCCTTCATGCCGCCATTACACAAAGAAAGGGTAAGGTAACGCCTCCACTTTTAAACGAGCCCTAATTTTAACGCGGTGTTGCTATCGGTGTCCTTCTTTTGCTTTCTCAAGCGGTAAACGTCATTGACTATCACACAGCTTTAGTCAACCAGTACTAATTACTCGTTGCGGACTGCCGGACAAACTTACCAGTTAAGATACTGCTTCTAGAATCTTGTGCTAGCTGTGCGAGTCCGTGGGCGGTACTGTATTAACACAAACAAAATTCTAATTTTGGTTTGCTCTCAACGGCCCTCCTAATGCAAGCGTTTGCGTTAACTTCTTCTACTTTCTTAGCAATTTCATTTCGTTCAAACAGAACAAACTGATTGAATATAAAATCGCCGACAATTCATTAATGAAAACACAGCAACTGATGGGATCGCGTGTATAGAATTAACCACGCTCACGTTTGTGACTATCGATTGTAAACTTCCCGCGGTAACAAATATGTGACTTCTAGTCCCCCACAAGACACGCAATTCAAAGAAAAAAATCAGTGATAACTTGCCTCTCTTTACTCGGCTCGTGCGGTGCTGATCAGCGTCGACCTTCATAACAGACGTTCCAAAATTTTCTTCCGGGTATGGTTGTTCGTTGTGTCCGCTGACGTTCCTGGCTATTTTAAGCAAAAACAGCAGAAGCAAAGCAAAAAAAAACTAATGATTACAATTTATTTCTTTAGTTATAGTTTACCATGGCTTTTGGTAATAGTCTACAAACATGAACGTATGTTACATGCATCTACCAATTGTAGGGCGAAGTTACCTTGACAAAAGTAAAATACCTACTTCTTTTCTACAGCGCGAAGGCAGATTATAAATAGACAAAAAAACATAGAAAAGTTTATTTCCGCAACCATTTTTGTCTTACTCATGACTACATTCTTTCGCTTTTTAGTATAACGAAAAATGATGCATTCCAATATTGCAATAACAAAACTCTCTGAAAACCCAGTTTATGGGGGTGCTGTACACCGGTACAAAAATTTAATGGATGCTGCAGATGGGAAAAATAGCGTATAAGATAACAAAAAAGAAGGCGTTTGTATCATGAAAAGATCGGCCTAAGCCTTCTGGGAATCACGATATGCGTGTTGTCTATGAGCACCCTGCAGAGAAGTCACTGTCACGATCATGTTGAACATGGCAAGCTACTAAACAAATTAGGCAACGGGGCAGTTTGCATCAGTAATGTGATGGCACGAATTCTCACATGTTATTTCAAACGTTTTCCGTTATATAATGAAGTTGTAACACACTGTAAACATATTTTATACATTCGAACTGCAATCCCATGTCCGAAAAAAAGCAGTTGAGTCAGAGTTTGTAATAAATTAAGGGTTGTGTGCGTAAGCAGGCCTATAAATTAGTACGATCCGTAGGAGTAGCGCCCGTTATCCTAAATTTCCTCTGGACGCACTGTGCCGGATTTTAGTTTGCTTCGACGAAAACAAAAAGTGTACAGCAATTTTGACAGAGAATAGATTTTCCGGTCAAAGTAAATATTGCGCCACAACCCAATCTTTATCCCTGCTTTAGCCTCTGGACTAAGCACAACTTAGCTGAACAGCGGAAATATTGGTTTACTATAGTATCTGGCTACAATGCATTAAGCGCCTTGAAAAATTTGTAACTTCGGTGCACTTTTCGTAACTATTACGAAGTGGTCATAGAAAGACAAGTGTTGAATAAACCTCTGAGGGTCATTGAAAAAGGTGGTTAGCATCCTTAATCATTTAAAGAGAAAAGTGAAAGCTTACCTATTAGGAACAGGACGGTCGTAACGACAAACCAAATGTTCATTTTAAACGATGTGCTCTGAAGCGCTCGCAAGTTGCTGGTCATCTTCCGAGCGTCTAGCAAATGCATCAGCCTTTTATATCTGATGGTCAAGGTCTTCTAGGCTGAGCACGCCTCCTGCCCCAGTGACGTCTGTCCCCTTCTTTGTCGCCTCCAAGAAAGTTGGTTCCTTGTCCGTAATCTGCAATCGGGACAATCTGAAAGGATGCGGACGTTGCGCTTGCTGAAAGCGGAAATGTAACATGAAGCGTCTCCTTGAGGCGCCCTCTGATATGCGTTCTTGCCGCATGGAGTGGCAACTTGCGAATTTAAAATATTCCCAAGAAAACTTTATCTTAGAAAAAAGGCACGGTTTCTTCGAATCTATTCTTCCAGATCATGAAAAAACGCCAAATAGAAGAACCTAACCATGTACACATATAACATGGTTATGTTTCATAACCTGGTTATATCTCGCTGCGTATTTTCTATGGTGTCGCTTGCATACTATCATTGGGCAAAGCCTTTTCTTAGGGGTAAATAAATATTAAAGTAGAAACAACACATTCCATGAGCAACAACGTCGCCCTGCATATTTTTGCGTACAAACTGAAACTGTATTTTTTTTCAAATTGTACATTACGACAGCCGTTTTTTTGCTATATAAGCAGCGCAGGAGTAAAAAAAACACCACAAATCCTGCAGTTCCTTGTGTAGGGCGCAAACGTTGCACGTCGGTGTTCGTCGCAGCGAGCGCTATCTAATCGGTGTCGGCTAGCCGGCCGGGGGGGAACGGAGAAGCAAGATATGCAAAGTGACGCTATTTATCTCTCCATAACTTTGCCCCGCTTGTCCAGTCTTCCACTAAAAAGAGAAGAAAACCTAACGAAAGGCTCTGCCAGGACCCACGGAATTACGGAGTTCTAGCGGTGATGTAAGGTTGACGCGTACCAGAAGGAGCACATCCTGATGAAGACGGCTTTGTTCTATAGTCACTGCAACAGCCGTCGTTCAGATTCACAAGGACCCGGGATATTCTACATAATTTTCCCGACAGAAGACAGGCTGTGGGCTGCGTAAGTTTTTTAGAGCTGTAACCACGTGTGAGCATGCAAAGCGAAGCTTTGAATGTTTCACTCAGGGAGTATGTCGCTACGGAAACGCTTTATCTGAAACACGTATGAGCGTGGGTGAAGAGAAAGAGAAAAGCAATTCCGGGGGTCTTAATCAAACCTTGGTCACCCGCGTTATAAAGCCAAGGTGTATGAAATTGCGCCATTCCGTCAACATTCAAGCAGCCTGCATTTGCAAAGCGATGCATTGTCGCGGCAATTAGACAGAAGAATCATGCACCATCGTCTACAGACGACAGTGGTTAAACGCGAAGCTTTCGTCTTGTGGAATCAAAAAGCCAACAGACAACGTCGAAGCCACTGCCACCGAAATTTCACATTTCATGCGTGTCAAAGTCAAAGCTCAACGAGTGAAAGTCCAAAACCTCTGCGAGTCGAAGCCATCTCAGACGATAACCACAAAATCCTGTTGACGAAAAAGAGTGGTGGAAAGCCTATTTTCTTCTCCTGACGCTACATGTTGTACATTGTAGTACGTCGTAGTAAACGTATTTTTGTGCTCTTGCTCACCCAGGCTCTTACCTTCACCTTCAGCTCTTCCCGTAGCGCCATGTCGGTTGGAAAGGCTCAGCTCAATTTTCCCGTGCACGCACCGCTCGGGGTCAAAGGGATTAGCATGTGGACGACTTGCATTTCATTTGTAACGCGAGGTTGCTTTCTAATTTCAATTGTCAAAACCAATCTACCGTCTATTCCTAAGAAAACTTTCTACCAGAAAAGAGCGTTTCCTGTGGGTTTTGTGTTCCATACCTTGTCAAAAGCACTGTTAAGATCTCTCTGGGGCTACATAAAGTAAACATGTTTGTCCCATGCCATTGGCTCTGGTCATTCAAATGGCTCTACAATGTAAACTTCTTATACAAAAATTTTTACACGTTTTCACAGAGTGGTTGAATCGAATGACAGACTATTACCGAATGCCCGAACATATAACTGCCGGCATAGTACATAAATGTTTGTGCCTTATTTGAGTAGTGAAGTGTTTTGTGTGTATGGTCAGATATATGTTTTTTTTAAAAGCAGAGCTGTATAGCGAATCGTAAATTGTGTTGCTCTCCGAGAATGGTAATAAAGAAAAAAAAGCGAATCGTAAATTTTCGTGTCCGCAGTTAAAAATACAGAGAAATTGCCGAGCACGCACACGTGAGCGTGGGTCTCGCAGCCCCCACCCGATGATGAACAAAACTAAGAAAATGCTGCGAGCTCGTTTGTGTGTGCGTCGCGGCGACCGCCAAGTGTCTCCTGCGTACGCTTTCCAAGCCAAGCATACCCATTAAGGGCGATTGGCCAAGATTACACAAAAACAAACAAGGAATATCCATCGTTTGCCGTAATCGTGGCAACACCTGCTCGGAACAAGAAAGAGACGTCATAGAGTACGCCCATCCAAGGCGATGTCCAATGATCATCACTTCACAAAAAATAAAGGACGCTCACACTTATAGCAACAATGATAAAGTAAAGGTGGTTGCAGGAGCGAAGAAGAAACAAATAGTCTGAAATCGTGGACTTAAACTGTCGTGATGGTCAGGAATGTTGCGTATAGCTTCGCTACCTTAACGCTTTACGCGTTAATATGAGATGCCTTCGTTTTTTTGACAGAAAATGCACAACCTTCGCGTTCTAGTACCCCCTGAAACGGTCACATTTAAAATTTTCACCTCACCCACTGTTATATTCAGGGGCATAAATTTTCGCAACCCACTGACAAAACATCTTTGCGCATGTTTTTAAAGCAAACCATGACATAATTTGGGCATAAAATTGGATTCCCCAATGTTTCGCCCCCCCCCCCCTTCCCATGAAGGCTATTGACAAAATCCCGCTTAGGAATTACGCCTCCTTTAGAACATGGCATATTGATTGCACGAATTGGTCTACCATCTTACATGCTCTCTAAGAGTTTTAAATATATGAGAACCGAGTGTATTAATTGTTTTAGCAGCGCTTAGCTTTTCTCAGTTACGGGTAAACGTAACCTCACTAAAATGCAACCACCTGGGAATTTTTCTCCCGTCTAGGTACTTATCTCCAGTACAGCAAGTTTAAATTACTGGGCAATTTTGAGTGTATTCCTCTAGTACGCGTTCCTGAAGGTCCACTATTGGTCCGTTCAAATATTCAAGCCCTAATGGCACTGTGGGGAGATGGCTGTCTCGTGCTGCAAAACACTTTTTGCAGCACGAGCTTTCGATTACAGTGATTCTATTTATACTTTACGCTGTGTCGGCCATGTTTTGCCATTGCTGTGTTATGACTCCCCACTTCAGAAATTGGCCTTACAGTGTAACCTCCCGCTGCCGACTGTACAGAAACACCCATAGCTTAAAGACTGGCACAAATACGCTGCGACGAGCAATAAAATCTTATAGATTGGCATAAAACTAGTGATATACAAAAAAATGGCTCCAATCCACGCTGTGAAGCTGGTTGGAAAGCAAACCTATGAGCGACCCTTACAACAATTCCACACGCGACGTCACTTCAATTCACACACGTGGCTCTAGAAAGAGTGAAACCAGATATGCTGCCAGCCGTTCCCTGGGCTTCGCGGGGTCGCCGTCCCCAACGCAGCAGCGTCGGCCACGGCTGGGCTAGAGCAGCGGAAGAGAGAAAACTGAGAGGAGCGTGTTTGGAATGGCGAGACAGTGGAACCTAGCCATCATGTTGTGTTAGCTCGGAGCTACACCACCGCGTGACACAAGCGGAGACACCTAAATAATCCGGTATGTAATATGAGTGTTTCCCATTTACATAGATTTAAATAGTTTGGTAAGTATGAGAATAGGGAGAAAGCTGAAGGAAATTTTGTAATCGATATTGTTCAGAACCAGTTGATCCATTCGTCTTTTGAAATACCTATTAAAACACAACCGAATTAGTATTCAGCAATTCAGAAAACGCAGTCCCACTCGTGACAAGCAGTGCGCAAAAGGTGGCGTTTCTCTACCAGCCAGATGTCTGTAAGTAGTATCTACATTTTGTTTTCCAGTGGTGTACGGAACGGCTTTCCAAGGAACGGCGTTCTTGGAACTAGTTCCTTTTTGGAGGAACGGAGTAACGCCACCGTTCCATTAAGGGTGGATGGAACTTTAACGGTAACTCGTAAGGTTCATAAAGGAACAGCGGGAACGGCGTTCCTTCTGAAAACGTTACATCGCTAGGATTTGGCTGTTTTGACTTCAAGGCTCGAGTAGAAAATCCACAAGTCGCTACTGTGTTTCTCTTTCTATAAGCTGGCCAATTTGCCCACCCTTCAGCAGAACGTGCTTCCTCGAAGGTCAATGCAGAATAACCAAACAGCGGGCTGCTGCTTGTGCTTGTTTTCATACTGGTTGAGGTTACGCGGCGTTTTACGGGTGAATAGCGCAGCCACGGGAATGCTTTTCAACCTTATTCGTTTGTGTGGGAGGCCAGGATGCGGGTATGGCCGATACAATTGTTCCCTGCCGGGGAAAGCTTGCCTAAGTCCGAGCGGCGGTGCAGGTACCTTATGAAACCATTGTATCTGTATATTTTCAGGGGTAATTAGCGCATTACTGCGCGCGAGGCGTCGGTGCGTTGTTGTCGGGAGAGTTGCGCTCGCTGTGAGGTCATTCGAAAGGTGACCGGCTATCAATGGAGCTGTGCGCGCCGCCGTGTTACAGTGAACTAGAATACTTGGGTAGTGGAAAAAGCGGCGGCTGCTCTCCATAGCGCCCCTGAAGTAAACCGCCGCGCGTGGCGCTGGTGTGCCCCGCCCGAGGAGATCCCGAAGCGGTGGGCGTTGAGCAAGGCGCCGCTAGGCTGCTGTTCGGTGATGCACGCTGTGTCTTGACGTCTTTTACCCGCTGCACATCATCTTTTTTGTGTGCAATTACAAGAGGAGCCTAGCAGGCACTACCCTGATCCTTAAATGCTCTTGATTCTTTCTTTTATTAGTAATATGCAAAGGTTTTCAGCTTTCGAAGGTCTGTAATTGCCGAAGAGCCATAGCTCGTGCAGTTTGAAAGAATTCTGCAATATTGTGGGGTGAGACTGCACCCCTAATAAATTTATGTAATTGCTATAAATATTTTATACTTGCGATTTTTCACCCTGCTTTTTCTTGTTGAGTTCCTAACTGCTCATAATTATTTTACGTCTGCAAGACGTGGGAAGTAAATTTCCTGAACTTGCGCATTATTGATGCGGTAATTTAATGGATACCCAGGGTGCAAATGAACTGTGCAGTTTTAAAATGATCGCGCTATAAAATGTGCCGTGTGGTGCTTTTCTGAGTATTGCGGTTGCGAAAGCTGATGCTTTTTGCCACCTCGACTAAAGCCTTTAAAAACATCTGTCGTGTGTGCTGTGTGCACTGCAAGGGACCGGGTCAGGTAGCACGCATTTTCTCGGGCCGTGTTCGGGCTTCAAAAATTTTTTTTTCGGGCCGTGGCAGCATGCAGGCAGTATCTGAGGCCCGGAATTCGTGTATGTCAAATTCTCAATTGCTGATACCAAAACGTTTGCTCATTAAGAAAAGCGAGGTACAGAAGCCGCTACGACGCCGTTAAAAAATATTTTGCCGATATTTTCTAAAATTCACCATCTGTGTCAGGATATTTATGTTGTACGAGGCTCGGTCCCGGTTTTAAAAAAAATTAAATTCAATATACTCGCTCTGTGCGTACGTTCTTAGGTTAGAAACATCAAACGTTTTCGGGCTCACGTTCAGGATGTCGTACGTGGACTGATTTTAAAAACAGTCTGGCGGAATCAGGCTTATTGTATTAATTTCTGTCGGGGAAAGGCCTGGCTCGGCCTTTTATCTTAATATATTGTCGGGTTAAACTATGACCTGTGAAGTCCTCTAGCATGGATCAAATTTAAAAATTTGAAAAGAAAAAACGGAAATATTTGCGCACATCGGCACGACGACGCTGTTTGCTCGGTTAACACGTGCCACATGATATCAAAATCACAAGCAATGAAGAAAATGAAGTTTTCACACGCTAGCCTCGATCCCGAAAGCACGGAACGCGCTGTCTTCTTGATTGGCCAAATGTAATTAAAAAATGAGAAAACAGTAAATGCACACGACATAACTACTTACACTTTTTCCAGAAGGACCATGCTATAATTATAGCATTCTCAACTTCATTACAGCGCATTCCCACACGTACCAGAGATGAATTTACGCGAAAAAGTATTGCTTTTACTACCCCCAATTATTATATAATTGTGTCTGCTAAAAACCTCTTGTGTTGAGCAATGCCAACTGCGTTCTTGGTATGGGCTACATACGTGCCCAAAAGTGGCATTGCGCCTGCGGCAAGAGGTCTTCTTTTGCAATTCCAGTTTTTTTTATTTCTTTTGTGTGTTCCATTATGAAGAAGTGTATGTGCATACCTATAAAATAATTAAAATAGTTCGATTAACGGAAGAAACTATGCACCCTACGAAATCCGAATCCACAGCCCTGCTGAAGTCCGTGAGATCGACCATAATGGGACCATAAGGGGACATAATAGTTTGGGTGCCAGCATAAT
Organism: Haemaphysalis longicornis; assembly: GCF_048455015.1. Taxonomy (NCBI): domain Eukaryota; kingdom Metazoa; phylum Arthropoda; class Arachnida; order Ixodida; family Ixodidae; genus Haemaphysalis; species Haemaphysalis longicornis. The sequence goes on along the minus strand of NW_027526385.1, from coordinate 150,265,293 downwards.
TTACCAATGCCGCTCCTTTCCTTGCGTAACGCAGGAACATTCGTGTTGTTTTCACTGACGTCACGTATTGTGAAATGAAACCGTAATATTGTGAGGAAGAGTCGGCGAGTTGGTATTGCTAGATCACCAACTTGCTTACATTCGTCCTGCATTCCATTGCGATAAGGCGGCGTATTTTACTTAGGGCGTGGTGTTCTGCGGTTCCGTCACTCGTAACTTTTATACTTCACCTTAAGTCAAACGTAGCTTTAATTCTCATTTCGTTGAATAAAGTAGTTAACTCTAATTTCTCGTTTTTTCGGGCGTGACCTAATTTTTGACTGTAGAATATACGTCGGACGCATATTCCCCTCCGCACTGATCTCGTCCGCAGCGCGGGCCGAAGGTAACTTTACTTTTCTGTGTGAAATTAGGTCGGATATAACTTTATTTTTTTTATTTCGTGTTACGTGGGACGTAACTCTAGACACGGCGATTATTTTACTTTTATTGGTGTTAAGTGAAGTCTACATTTTTAAAATGATCGCGCAATAAAATGATGCCGCGTGACTTGGTGATAATTGGGGTTGCGAATCCTGTAAAATTTCCATACTTTTCCCAGACTTGACAGAAGTTTTAAGGACATTTGTCATACGTACTGCGTGTATCAAATTAGGAAAAAGAAAACGGAAACGTTTGCGTATGCCGGCCTGCTTAAAGCACGCCACTGTTTACTCTGTGTGCCGAACTTGATAGAAAATTAGCGAAAAATGAAGAAAAAAGAACCATGGACGTAAGCTAGCCAACCTAAAAAGCACGCTGGGGGGCGCTGCGAGCGCGCGGAGCGATCGGACGTGCTTCACAACGGCTCCGCAGAGAATGCCCTTTTTCGGCGGATCATCGGCCCCGGGTGAATTAATTTTGGTGCGTACTTGTTCAGCTAAGTGAGCGGAGCAATCCGATACCAAATTTGGGCCCGAGGACCCATTTTTGGGGTTTTAGGACTGTTTTCGTGTGCGAAACGGGAGCCGCCCCGCTAAGCCTAACGACTGCCGGCGAGCGCCGACCATGTGCTCGGTCGATGCGAAGCCTGCCGCGGCCCTAAGGGCCTCACCGGAGTTCTTCATCGACCACGGAGGTGAAGCGGAGGTGATGTACGACGGATTTCAAGTCATGGATACCTCGTCAACCGAAAATAAAGAGGATTCGGATCGCGAAAGACGAGCGGGCCAGCTAGGCCTAACCGCCGGGAAGAAGCGAGTGACTCAACCAACGAGAGAGAACGGCCACGTAAGCGACGGGGATGCCTCGGCGAGCGACGGAAGCGGTCCTGCGACCGCCAACGAAGCTGGACGGGATATTTTCGGCGCGGACAATGACTGTGACCCAGTGAACTCGTGCGCGGGGTGGACTGTTGTGGGTCCGCGTCGGCGCGGGAAGAAACTTCTGGAAACGGATACCTCATCGCAGCGAGGAACACCGGTTGCAGGTAAGCCAGGCAAAACAGCCTCGGCTACGATTGCTAAGAGCATAGAAGAGCGTCGTAGAGAGTTGAAAGCTCAGTACGTGGCTCGGGTAAACGCCAACATGGCAAGAGCGGCGAGAATGCCAACCTTCGCCAGAAATAACGAACACCGGGTGGTAATTAGACCTCGCGGGGGACTCGCAGTGAACAACGTCAGGGTTTCTGTGCTGCGTGACGCGATCACCGCGGCAGCCAAGATAACCAGAGAGGAGGCGTTGGACGATTCGTTCGCTCCGAATGCGGCTCAAAACATTGTAGTGCTCAGCACGCCGAGTGAAGAGAGATCATTCCGCTACGGATCGATCAAAAACATTACCATCCGAGAGCAAACGTTCGAGGCGTTCGCTTACAAAAGCACCCCGGAGAATACTTCGCGATGAGTAATAAGCGGGGTCGGGCCTGAGGAGACCGAGGAGGATATCACCCGGTGCTTAGTCAACAGGCAAAATCCAACGATCATGGCGGCCCACCGGCTCGGCAGAACTGAGTCGGTAGTAATTCTTTTTGACGGCGAGAAAGTCCCGTACTATGTGAAGTATGGCGGCGTAGTGACAAAGTGCACGCTATACAGGCAACACCGAGAAGTGTGCAGCACGTGCGGGCAGATCGGGCATAGGAGAGATGTATGCCCGACACCCAACGTGAAGGTGGGCTTCGCTTGCGGGCGGAAAAATCCCGACGAGGAGCACGTAAACCATTGCAAACCAAGATGCAAACTATGCGGCAGCTCCCACGTCACAGGAGCGAGAAGCTGTAAAAACAAATTTAAGATGCCACCGCAAATAAAGAAGCGGATGGCGGCAAAACTGAAAAACGGAACTATAGAAGGCAAGATGGCGCCGGGCAAGATGGCGCCGAGCAAGATGGCGCCGGCTTCCCGCCCGGCGGCCAGGCCTTCTAGAAAAGACGACTTTCTCGCACAGAAAGTTCGAGAAGCTCATACGTCGCAGGCAAAGTCGAGGAGCAAGAGCAAAAGCAGGCCGGATGGGCTGACGTGGGCAGACGTCACATCCGGCAAGGAGCACAGAAAACGCTCGAAATCGAGCCGAAGGTCCGCATCGGGGCGCCGATCGGTTTCCAAAAATAGACGGGAACCGGTAAGCAAGTCTGACGTCACAGCCAGGCCGGCGCCGGCGAAACCCGAGCCACAGAGCGCTGCCAAGGCAACGGGCAGGGCGCCAGGCAGGAACGAAGAGAGAGGCGGCGGCGAGAGCAACCGCACTGAACCATGCAAAGCAGAAACTCGCGAAATGAACGCGATGATAAAGAGTGCGCAGAAAGAAATCCGAAACCTGCAGACGGTGGTGACAGCCCTACAACTCACCATCAAGCAACAACGCGAGCACATCGCCAAACAGGACGCCATCATCAGAAACTTCCAAAATGGCGGCGTGCGAAAGGATCGGCGGATACAAGAAACCGAAGAGAAGATGGCGACGGAAAGCACAGTCGAGGAAACGGGAGCGGAGCCGCAAGCAACGAGCAGCTCCTGTCAAAGAACAACGCAAACAGCTAGAAACAGACCTCAATCCAGAGAGGCAGCCTTTGTGGCAGCCAGAGGGATCGAACTGCAATCCGAAGACGAAGACGGCAGCGAGAGCGAAGTCGAGGAGGGGGAGTACGATGACGACGCGCTGGCAACGGCAACCGGGCCCGAGGGGATGGAGAAAACGCAGAAACCCGTGGGCTATGCGGGCCTCAGTAACAGGCTTAGGAGACTCGAGAATACGTACAAGAAATGGGACAGGAACCTAGAGGCAATGGAACAGAGAATCGTCCAAAGATGCTCGCAACTCATGCAACAGCAAATAGCTCAACAAATGGAGCAGCTCCAAAAGCAGATGATACAGCAGTTCGCGAACATGCTGCAACAACACCAATGTAATCACAAGCCCCAAGATGGACAGCAATAATACGATCAGAGTATGGCACTGGAACGCAAACGGTTTCAGATGCCGCAAAGCTGTCCTACAGCAGCACATAAGAGTGTTGAAGCCGCAGAAAAGGCCCGATGTGATCGCCATCCAAGAGACGCACTTGGAAGAGGCCCCAAGACTCATGGGATATAGAACACATGATAGCCCACCATCAGCCCGAACATGCGGGAAAGGTGCGGCACAGGGGGTGTGCACGCTAATCAGGAAAGGGTTAGCGTTCACCAAACACCAACAGTTCCTTGGTAGCAGGGACACCGCAATCGAAATGTGCGTAACGGAACTCGTTTTCATGGGGCGCAGAAGATCGCGGGGAAGCAGAAAAGGGAAAGCGGCCACGTCGCTTCTCCTAGCTAACATTTACAGCAATCCGAGACACAGCGGGAAAAAGTTCAAAGCCCTCTTCAGTAAAATCAGAACCGCCAGACAAATGGCTGGGAAAGAAATGGCTAAAATGGGGGATGCCATAGCACTAATTTGCGGGGACTTCAATGCTCAGCACGAAGAGCTGGGATATACAGTCACGACGGCGAAGGGCAGAGACCTACTCGAAGACGCCGCAGAAACCGGATTCACGCTGCTAACGAACCCGGCACAACCGTCCAGAATCGGTACCTCCACGGCCAGGGACACGAACCCCGACCTGGCTTTCGCGCTCCTACCCGAGGGCGGCACCGCGAGGTGGAGAAACACCGGGATCAACCTCGGTAGCGACCACCATATTCTAGAGATAGAAATCCCGTTAGCCCACACCAACGGCGACCCGGGCAAGATCAAGAAACATAAGATCGTAGACTGGGACGAGTTTAGAAAGCTCGACCCGGGCGTAATCACCAACGTCGAAGAATAGTCAGAGAAACTCAGGGAAGCCACGGACAAAGCAACGAGAGAAGTTGAGGCCACCGAGGACATCAGCACGATGGATTCGCGACTGGCCCATCTATTGGACGCCAGAAGATCGCTGCAGCGAAGATGGCGAAGACAACGACATAACAGAAAGTTGTGCAAGAAGTTCGCCGAGCTAGCCAAAGAAATCGAGCGACACAGCAGGCGGCTCTGCAACCAGCAGTGGTTTGCCCTGTGCAATCAGATCGACGGTCAACTCCACCGCAGCGGTCCATGGAACATTCTCAAACAGCTCATGGACGAAACCAAGAGCAGGGAGTTCCAGCATACCCGCATGGCACAGATTTTCCACACTACGGCTCGCCGCATGGGGGAAGAGGAAATGTACAAGCAGCTCAACGACCGGTACCTCCCGGAGACGAGCAAAGAGCAGCATCGAGACTACGGCGGGCAACCTAACGCCCACCTAGATAAAGACATCGAAGAATGGGAAGTCCGGCTAGCGACGCAGAACCTCAACGTTCGCTCGGCCGCTGGTCCGGACAAGATCTCCAACAAGGCGCTCCGCAACCTGAGCGACTCATCGATTGCGGCACTAACGAAATACTTCAACGAGTGCTGGCGGACCGGCACTCTACCGAAGGCTTGGAAGACGTCGAAGACGATCCTCCTACCCAAGCCCAACAAGCCACCGGGGATAGAGGGCCTGCGTCCGATCTCGCTCACGTCCTGCGTGGGTAAGGTGCTGGAGCAAGTCCTCAATACCCGGTGGAACGACTACATGGAATGGCACGGCGTCTATCCGGACACGATGCTCGGTTTCCGGGCTCGTCTGGGCACCCAGGACGCCATGCTGCTACTGCAACGAGAAGTCCTGGATCCCCCAGGAGGGCTACCCAGCAGGGACAACCGGGCCATCCTGGGCCTGGACCTCCAGGGGGCCTTTGACAACGTGAGGCATTGTGCAATCCTGGAGCAGATCTCCCGCCTAGGCCTGGGCGAGAGGTCGTACAACTACGTTCGAGCGTTCCTGACGGACCATACGGCCCGGCTGGAGCTGGGAGGCAAGAAGTTGGAGGAGCGACGACTGGGCAGTGTCGGAACCCCGCAGGGCTCGGTCATCTCACCGTTTCTCTTCAACATCGTAATGATCGAGGTCGCCAAACGCCTCGAGGCACTGAGCCCGGGGGTGCGGCACTGCCTGTACGCCGACGACGTCACGATTTGGGTCACCGGCGGCAGCGACGGGGAGATCGAGGCCTACCTCCAAGAAGCGGTGGGTGCCGTAGAGACCGCGCTATCGAGCACGGGTCTGCGGTGCTCGCCGCAAAAATCACAACTCCTGATCCTGCCACCGCCGGGTCGCTTCAGGAAGGCGGCCAACCAAGCAGCAGCAGAGAACATCGTGGTCCGAACGAGAGATGGGGCGCCGATCCCGCACGTGCCCGGACTGAGAATACTGGGGATGTACGTGGATGGAGTCCAAACGAACACCACGGCGATGAAGAACATCGTGACGAAGATCGGAATCGCCACTCGCCTGGTAAAGCGGGTGTCGACGAGGTATCAAGGCATGAACGAGAGAGGGCTCCTGCGTCTGTTGCAAGCCTTCGTAGTCAGCCAAGCAGCATACGCGGGAGCCTTCCACTGTTGGACCAGGACGGAGGAGGTAAAGATCGACGCCGCCATCAGGAAAGCATACAGAAGTGCGCTGGGCCTGTTACCAGGCACGAGAACGTCGGCTTTGCTGGCTCTGGGAGTGCACAACACACTCTCGGAGATAGGCAAAGCTCAACGAACAGCGCAACTAGCCCGCCTAAATGGCACAAGGACGGGCAAAAGCTTCCTGACTCGGACCGGGCTCAGCTTACCCGGAAACGGGGAGGCTGAGAACGGTGAGCTGGAGGACCAAGTACCCATAAGGGACGAGGCGGCGAGAGGCATCATCGTGTTCCCGCTGCCAAAGAATGTCGACCCAGAACGGGATCCGGAGCGACGCAAGGCAAGGGCGGCGGCCCTAGCAAGACAGTTCCAGAGCGACGAGAATGCTGCGTTCGTGGACGTGGCCAAACACCCAACGAGGAAAGAAGTGTTCGCGGCGGCAGTCATCCGGGCGTCAACGGGTGAGCTGATCAACGCGGGCACAGTACGAGCCAAGACCCCGGGTCAAGCAGAGGAAGCGGCGATAGGTCTGGCGATGGGAGTTCCCGGCATCAAGACGATCCTAAGTGACTCCAAAACAGCGATCAAGAACTACGCCAGAAGCACGATCTGGAGGGAGGCTGAACGGATCGTGGGGCTCGCCAGAGCCTCGCGAACCTCGGACGGCTCCCCTACCGGACCGACCATCACCGTGAAATGGTTCCCCGCCCACGTGGGGGACCTGCCAAATGCGGTCAACCGCAACGAAGAAGCAGACGCAGCTGCCCGTGAACTCATCAGATGCCGGGATGGCAGCGTGGCTCCTCGTACGGAAGACAACGACGAACACGCGCCCGAACCCCTGACTGACTACGGCGACGTTCTCAGAAGATTCAGGGAGGGCAGAACAGTCTACCCAGCGCCGCATAGAGATCTCTCTCGTGCGGAATCGGTGTTACTCAGACACTTACAGGTGAAGTGCGCGTTAACCCCGGCGTTGGCGCGCCACATCTGCCCGGAGATGTTCGCAAGCCCTATGTGCAGTGTTTGTGAACAAGAACTCGCGACACTCGGACATATTGTGTGGTGTGATGGTGCAGTGCAACCGAGCAGTGACGCGTCCAGCGGAACTGCCGGTGAAGAACACGTCAGTGGTAGAGGCGCAACGAGCGAAGATGAAGATACCGACCTCGTCCCCGAGCAGACCCTACCCGGACAGATGGAGCGATGGATTCGCTCTATGGACAGCCAATCCCAAAAATGGGCGATCCAGCGGCTTGAGGAGGCGCTGGCCAGGCAGAAGAGAACGGGAACCAACGGCCCGTCAAACCGGGCCGAAGGGACCCAAGTATCTGATGCTAGGCCAGACGTAACCCTCGAGATCTAGGCCCAGTGTTCTTAGGACTCTATTAGACAAGAGCACTAGAAGGGTAGTCCGAGCCCTGCGCGGCCGGAAACTACCCGCACGCAGGATCCTGTGAATAAAGTATTTTCTCTCTCGCTCTCTAAAAAGCACGCTGCTGTTTCCTCAGTTGAGACAACACGATAGAAAAATCAGCAAACAACGAAGAAAAAAAGTATCACGCGCTAGCCCCGATTCCTAAAGCACACCGTGCGCGGTCTGCTCGGTTGGTGAAATGCATATATGATGAAAATGAGCAAGCAACATAGCTACCTTTTTTTAAGGACCTTGCTATATTATTGCCATCATCAACGCAATAATAGAGCGCATTCGCCACACCGGTGATGAATTTACACGAAAAAAAAACTAACTGCTGCCCTCGCAGAGGGCCCACGACGCACGTCTGGCCGCCGCTTCCCCAGGCGAAAAAGCGCTCGGGCGGAGCACGCCAGCGCCTTTGATTTCCATTCGCCGCTAACGACCCTATTCGCTGATCGCCGTCACGTGCCCAAAAAGCATCCACGCACCGCAGAGAAGCAGCGATGCGGCTGCAACGCCGCTGCTGCCCTCTGCTGTCGGCGTCTTTCGTACATTTTGTGCCGCTGCCATGTCGCATTCGTAGTTCGTAGCGTGAGAGCTACAAGCCGCAACACGCTAGTACATGAAGAGTATCTTTTTTGCACAACTTCAGTACGCGGTCATGTGAGTCAGCGCGAAGAGCTAGGCGTCAGCTTCTCATGTAAGCATTCGAACAAAAGGAACAGTCAGCTGCTAATAACCGACAACAGCGAAAATGGAAGACCAAAACAAATTCTAGGCCTTCAGGGCTGTCGGCTTTAGCAGAAGGCATCACGATTCCCGGTAATCTTATGTCAGGTAAAACAGCTTTTGCAACGTTGCCGAACGCTCGAACGTGTTTTGTCACATCACTTTGCGTTGTCAAGGCATGAAAGTTTGCCGACATGCACTATAGACTGCAAAAACTGTAGGTCGAACGCTCGAACGCGTTTTGTCACATCACTTTACGTTGTCAAGGCATGAAAGTTGGCCGACATGCACTATAGACTGCGAAAACTGTAGGTTGAGTTCTAAATAACCCAGTGTGTATATACGCGCGTGCTGATTCTATACCAGGCATCTAACCAGTATGGAGGTTTATTGAGCAAAACGAGTCACGTCTTCGTTAAATTTATAGTAACACATATATGTTTGTTAAGACCTGGAGGGATATTTGGGAACATTTTGCCCAGCCATATCTTCCCGATATTCGGATATGCGTTATAGGAAAACTGCACTCAAGAGGGGGAGGAGTAACGGCAGGAGGGGAAAACTTTGTTTAACAATTAAATCGATCTGGTTAGTGGGCCGGGTCCTCAGTCCAGGACAAGAGGGTAAAAGTAATTTTCATCAAATCATAGAACGCCGTCCCGAGTAGAATAGGATTTGTTCTTCGCGCCTCGAAGGGTTGAAACACGCCGTGTGGCAAGAGAGAGACCTGCAATTTTTGAATAACTTTATACACGGCATGCTTCGCCCCTCCCCAGGCTAACCAGATCGATTTAATTGTTAAACAAAGTTTTCCCCTCTACCCCTTACTCGTGCTCCCCCTCTTGAGTGCAGTTTTCCTATAACGGATATCCGAATATCGGCAAGATATGGCTTTGCAAAATGTACTGAAATATCCCTCCAGGTCTTAACAAACATATATGTGTTACTATAAATTTAACGAAGACGTGACTCGTTTTGCTCAATAAACCTCCATACTGGTTAGATGCCTGGTCACCTCACTTTACGTTGTCAAGGCATGAAAGTTTGCCGAGATGCACTATACACTGCAAAAACTGTAGGTTGAGTTCCAACTAACCCAGTGTGTCTATACGCGCGTGCTGATTCTATGCCAGACACTAACCAGTATGGAGGTTTATTGAGCAAAACGAGTCACGTCTTCGTTAAATTTATAGTAACACATATATGTTTGTTAAGACCTTGAGGGATATTTCGGAACATTTTTCACAGCCATATCTTCCCGGTATTCGGATATGCGTTATAGGAAAACACCCCTAATAATAAAGCAAAGCGCGCGTTACAAAACAAAACAAAAAAAAAGCATCGACGTCGGGGCGCGCTCACGCTCCCCTCGCGCGGTGCGCACGACTCCTTCAAGCCCGACGGTTGGCTTTTCCACGCTGCTTTGGATGCTCGGCGGTCAACATGGCGGACCTATGCGCAACTCTAGCTCCCGTAGGGAGCATATACAGGAACTCTAGCGCTCCCCTCGTCAGTGGAATGAGCCGGCGCATTGGACTACACAGCCTCCCGTTGTTTTTGTCGTGTTTGCTTCGGTGCTTTGAATGTTTTGGTGGTGTTGTGAGCAGACATGTGAGATCAAACGAAGTCTAAACAGATGTGTTGGGTTCTTAGATGCAGTAACGATTACGTAAACTTGTAGGACGCTTCGTAAGTTGGGTATCGGCTGCAATGGCATGAGCGCTTTTTGCAGCGATTTGAGCTTGGCTCCACCCGTTCTGAGTACGAATAAAACTACTATTGTTAGTATTCATTTCTTCTTAAATGCACTAACGGCTACGAAAACCTATTGGATGCTTCTAAGGTTGGGAATGGGCTACATTGACATCAGCGCTTTTTGCAACGCTCTGCGCCCATGGCTGCACGCGATCGAGTAGGAATAAAACTATTAGGAATATTAGTATTCATTTCTACCATTGTAAATTATCTTCAATGGTTTCAATGACTGCGGTTTCCGCGCCAGCCTTAGCGCTGGGTTCCCCGATACGTGTGCTCTGAAGAGAAAGGTACTTGCGTACAATATGGATTACCGTGTAGCCGTAGAAACGTTGCGGTAGTTTACACTTTCTGAAACCGTGAGCTTTGTGCCTTCGGTTTTGGTGAGCGACACCGTGACAGCACGGGAGCCTGAAAGCCGAAGTGGAACTCCCACGTGTGTAGTGGTCATTTTTTCTAGAGCCAAGGTTATTCAACCACCCAACAGCCCAAGCCACAAACCATCCCTCCTCCCCTTCCCGTTTTACCACCTGCGTGGAATAAAGGCTGGCACCGATAGTTAAAAAATGTGGCAGTGTTAACGTCAGCCAGTGTTTTTTAATGCTGAAGTATTCCTAACAGAGTACCTTAAAAAATCGTGTAATGCCTTGGGAAGACACCAAAAACGCGCGATTAGTTGCCTCAAATATGGGTGCATCAATCCGAGTCCTCCAGCACAGACACATTTTCGACACGCTGGAAAAAGTTTAGATTTGGAGAGGGGTGCATGGAAATTCAAAATTAAAGAGCAAAATCATCTAACCCCTCGTCTGATGATTACGATGGTTGAACGCAAAGCTTTCTTCGTGCGCATGAATGGGAAATGGTCAAAGACGCTGCGATCAAAAGACCAAAATGCGTGCTGGTCAAATTCGAAGCTCAACTACTCAAAGTTTAACTCCAGAAGGCAACCAAGGAAACCCATACGAGAAAGCTTTGCGATAAACCATCATCGTCGTTAGACGGAGGAGTGCATGCTTTTTCAAGCGTATGTTGCAGCTTGTAACCGCAGCATTCAGTTGTGAAGCTGAGTACAGGCTTCGGGCACCCTCCTGTCTTGCGTCCTTCAGCCACGCAGGAATTGGTTATTGAAGAACCATTTACCAACTAGCCAGCAACCATTGCAATTCTTATCAATCAATGCTTCTCCACAACAAGCAATAGGGTCCGAGCGGCCGTTGTATGGCACCACCGTCGCTTCAGCGAACAGCGCCGCCCGTGGCGAACCGCTCGTCAGTGGAATGCTGGTGGCGGTCAGCGCAGCGTTATTGTGGATGGCTTTCTTTCGTTCTGCTGCGGTGCGGCTTGCAAAGCGTACATAACCACAAGGACGTTTTTCAGATCGGTAAATCTTGAGCGTGTATGTGACCTTTACGAGGCATGCCATGTGTGTGATTTACGACGTAACTCAGTATCTACAAATAGCAGACGACGCTCAATGCGCCTAGCTGGAAGTCAAGCTGGAAGTGAAAGTCCCTTCCTTCATGTAATTTTTTTCATGCCTGCATGCAGTTTCGCGTATCGAGGAGTATATTGCAGCTAAATGCTTAAAATATTGCAGCTAAATTAAACATGTTTCAGCCGTAGGTAATGAAGTTACGGAAGCATCGTCTGTTTCTGTTTTGAGGTAAATCTTAGAAGGCACCCCCAATTTTGTCTTTCGCTTGGCACGACGTAGACACCGTTTTGTCATTAACTGCCAAAGGCCAGGGCCGCAGCATTCCTGGATCGGTTGCACACACCGGCTTCGTGGGACCATTTAGCTGCAATATACTCCTCTATACGCGAAACTGCATGCAGGCATGGAAAAAATTACATGAAGGAACGGACTTTCACTTCCAGCTTGACTTCCAGCTAGGCGCATTGAGCGTCGTCTGCTATTTGTAGATACTGAGTTTGGTGGTAAATCACACACATGGCATGCCTCGTAAAGGTCACATCCACGCTCAAGATTTACCGATCTGAAAAAAGTCCTTGTGAATAATCCCCCGGGCGAAATTTCGAATGGCCGTTTTCGAATCGGAGATAACAATTGTTGGGGTAGGCCGATGAGTGAGCGCTAGTGCAATAGCCGCCTCTTCCGCAGTGGCAGGGCAGCGCGTTCGGATAGTGAGTGAATGGTAAGAGGTTGCTTTTGGATCAAAGATGGCGGTGACTGCGTAGGCGTTGTGATGGGTATAACTCGCGGCATCCACATAGGTGGTGGACTCACTCATGGGGTAATTTGCGGGCTAGGACGCGTGCGCGATGTTCACGGCGTTTAATATTGTGACCCGGGTGCATATTGCGGGTAATCGGCCGCACAAGCAGTAGATTGTACAAGCCGGATGGGATGTAGACCTTGGAGTCAGTAACAATCGGTGCATGAAGCCCGAGCGACTCTAGGATGTATCTGCCAGTAGAAGTGGTAGAAAGGCGGGAAAGTTGACTGACAGAATGGGCTTCTATGAGCTCTTCAGGTGTGTTGTAAATGCCGAGGCGTTCCAGTTTGGCAGTGGAAGTACTTTGAGGGAGTAAAAGCGCCGCTTTGTATATTTTTCGTATGAGGCAGTTGATTTTAGACAGCTCCGTTTTACTTGGGTTAAGGTACGGGAGGGCGTATGTCAGGCGACTAAGCAAGAATGCTTGAACCAGCCGGAGGCGCTCAAATTCCGTCATTCCTTTGTTTCGAGCTGTTATGCGACGGATGCGGCCATAGTTTGGTTGACATGTGAGGTGAGTTGAGAGATATATCGGGTATTGGCTCTGTTGCGCTGTATGGTCAAACCGAGGACTTTAAGAATAGGGACACATGGTATGGGATTATTTTGTATTCGTATAGTTACGTCTGGAGTGGAGCGTGACCGGCGTGGGGCAGGGAGGGTCAAGAGCTCCGACTTACTTGGGGAGCATTCAAGACCGGCCAGTGCCGCTTCTGCTACGACGATGTCTGTGCCTGACTGAAGCGCCTCCTCAATTTGTGCATCAATACCTCCGGCGCACCACAGGGTAATGTCATCAGCATATATACTATGTCTAAGATGTGGAATTTGAGCTAAACGCTTAGGGAGATTAAGGAGGGCCAGATTAAAGAGGAGAGGAGAAAGGACTGCACTTTGAGGGGTACCAAAGGAGGGCATGTGAATGGTGTCCGATGCTAAATCACCGATGTGAATCACGGCAGTACGATTAGTAAGGAATTCTTTAATATGAGTATAAACCTGTTGCCCGCGGTTACACATTGCCAGATTTTGGAGTATAGCTCGGTGTGAAACTCTGTCGAAGGCTTTGGTGCGATCTAGTGCTAGAATAGCAGCTGTATCTACTTTGGACTCCGGGATAATGATCTCATGTTGAAGTTGCAAAAGGAGATCCTGTGTCGAAAGACCCTGCCTGAAGCCTAGCAAGGTGTGGAGAAGTGCATTGGTTTTAGTAAGATGTTGAACTAAGCGGGCATGAATGATGTGCTCAAGAACTTTCCCTACGCATGAAGTGAGGGATATTGGGCGGATATACTGCAATTTCAATGGTTTGCCCTGTTAAGGTATTAGAGTTATTTTAGCGTGCTTCCATGAAGGAGGCAAAGTGCCTGTGGTCCAATAGAGATTATAGTACTGTGTGAGGATATAGATGGAGTTGTCGTTTAAATTTCGAAGGAGTTTATTGGTTACACCATCTTGCCCAGGAGCTTATCTAGGCCTAATCTTCATGAGTGCCGCTCTGACGTCCGTTTCGGAGATTTCTCTAAGTCAGAATTATTATCGCCCGTGTATGATAGCAGCTCCATGGTATCCCCGTCAGCTATGTAGAGAGTACGAAGACGGTCTAGGATGACGGAGCCGAGAGCAAGAGATGCTTTGCATATAAAAAACATCAACCTGACACAAGTCAACAACGAAAGATATGGCCGGTATTCAATGGCGTGAATGCACGCAGGCAACCATGCGAGTGCGCCGCCATATCTGTGGCCAAGCGTCTGTTGATAGGCGACGTTGTGCGCACGGCCCCCAGATCAGGCACCCCTCTTCTCCATGCAACCGTGTGAGTGCGCGTCACTCGTTACGTCGGGCTCCGCGGGATGGCCCTACTTGTCCATGTCCGTGGCCCATCGGCCATGTCTGTGGCCGTTTCCAGTGTTGTCAAGCGAAGAAATTGACCGCGAAACATTTCAACGATTACCATCTATAGACAACCGCTTTATTACCTCCAATGCAATGCGCATGTAGGAGCCCTCTGCTTGGAACGTAGCATTAAACTGTTCAGTCTACATAAGAACATCCCAAAAATACTTTATAGAAGCCCACGCATTTTGAATACTTATCGAGGAGCTCTGAGCGCTGAACCTCGCGTGTAAGCTAGAAAGGACAAGTTACACCCGATCTTCTGACCGTTGCTCTGAAGAAAGTTCTCTCTCCTCGTGTGTTGCGAACTTGTGGAAGATGTAGCTTGAAATTATTGATTTGTCAAAGGCTGGTACAAATACCGGAATCACTAGAAATACGCTTTTTGATGCGTTAAAAAATCTAAGCGGGCGATTTGTAGCACACGCGCTGCTGCCCCTCACAAGTGGAGTGTAGCAGACGACAGCGGAGCGAGTCCCTAAGCCGACGTCAGAGCCAGGGGGCGCCACTCCAATATCTCATCGCCACTAAACGTTGGCCGTGTCTCATAGGGTGCCTCCAGGAGTATTAACTCTAAGGGTGCCTCGATGTGCAACAGCTCCACTGAGGGTGAGGATACAGTGAACTAGAATAGTTCTAGTTCACTATAGTGAGGACAACCGCGTCGTCAGCTAGCGCGACCGTCATCTTCTTGCATCCACTGGACGCGAGGCGCGCGTTTGCTGCGTGACGCGCCTTGATAGTTCTGGTCTCGCTAAACGTGTGCGCTTGATTTGGCTTTACTTTTATATACATTCCTTCTCTAGGGTAGATGAACAGAAGAGTAAAGTTTTTGTGAAGGATTCTCCATTTTGAGATTATTAACGAAGGTATGATGAATCCCTTCCTTTTTTTACGATGGTGACACAGCGGGCAACTTCTCGCCGTCGTCATACCGGCGCCGCGAACTTGCTGTCGTTGCGTTTACATGTAACCATAGCAGAAAGTAGGCGAAGTACACGAAGGAAGGGAACTGCTAAATATTCAAGTACGAATGTCCGGCACGCTTATGGCCACTGAAAGTATTATGCGGTACTTAGATAAATAGGATTGCCTGGCGGCAAACTGTTTCATGCATGCACTGTGCAATCCAAATATAATTGATTGATTGATTGACTGATGAGGTTTAACGCGCCTACGCTACATAGGCAATGAGGAGCGCCGTTGTCGAGAGCTCCGGAAATAATTTTGACCACCTAAGGATCTTTAACATGCGCCGAAATCTCGCACAAACGGGCGTTTTGTATTGTCGTCTCCATCAGAAAAGCGGACGCCGCTGCCGAGAATCGAACCAGCGTCTTCGGGCTGCAATCTAAACATAAAGCCTTGCACGGAAGTAGGTATAGTCATTTAATACCTTGAAGCAAAAATACACTTTGTACTTAATGATGTACAACATACTCCGCTGCTGTTACATAATACTATATGTGCAAAATGATACAAACACACTTCACTGCGGTTATAATACAGGTAATGATGATCATGTATAGAATTTTTTCGAACTTGCTTTTTGATGTTTCGAATTGCATTCTTAGCATGTGTGTGATGCTTTGGAAGTACGGTCTATCTTCTTTCCAGGTCTGCCAACTGCATTTTCAACTCAGCACAATCCTTTTGTGTCTCACTAGCTGTGAGAGTTTCATTTGCCTAGTTTGGAATTCCGACATTCAAAGCTTCGACACCTGGGCTGTTGAATTGGAAGTTTTCAGATGACGTCTCTTGTGATACCGTTTGAGTTGACTCCGGCAGCATTTCCACTGTCTCTGATTATGCGTGAGGTACTTCAGTGGGGTTGTTCACCCCTTCATTGTTGGATGTGGGCTCAGGCTGCGTTCTGTCTCTGGGTGGCTTTCGCTGCTTTGGAGCAACTGGAAGCAGAAAGATATGCAAACCAATGATCAAATTAAGCAGTAAGTTCAGGGAAAGCGCGGTAGTCAGGGGGACGGGATATCAAGACAAAGAACAAAGCGGAAACACTGTATGACAGGCATCTCAGCATTTACACTTGAAATAATTAACCAGCGCGAGAGATTGTGCCTTTTCCAGTGGAAATGGATTAAGTTGATGCGTGAGGTGAAGGTTGTTGCACGGGCTGATCGACATTACAATTGAATAGGTGGAAGTGACTCCCGATAAAAGCAGGAGAAGCAGCATCGATACATATACATACTTACATGCATGCATGCGTAACGTGTTAAAGTCAAAATAAGTGAAGCATGCCAGACCTACGGCTCAAACGCCACTGGAATGTTTCCCAGCGGCCACCACCGATTTGTTAGGTAATGTACGTTCTTATACGAAAACACGCAGTGAATCAAATGGTAAATGCGTACCACTGATTGGGAAAGGCGTTGCACAGCATTTGGCTTCAGCTTCTTCCATCCATCTACCCGGTTTTGTTCAAAACAGGATCATTTCAAGTGAGCCTGGACGATAAATTGTCAATATAGGTGCCTTTTCTCCTGATAAATAAGAATAAACGACGTGAAATCAAGCAAATCAAACTGGCATCAACGCGTATTGGCTCACATCCGCACATGATTCACAAAATAGAGGTGTAATTGACACATTTCTTTTTACCTCCATGCGCTACCTTTATGGCATGATAAGCGAAAACAAATGTCTTAGATATCATAAATTTTGCGCACAACAAGATTTATAACAGACGTTAAGTTGAGACAACGGGGAGAAACACGAGCATAACGCGGCGAATGCAGTTTTACGCTTCGGGATATATCATTCACACTGCCAAAAATGGCCTTTTGGTAAAGTAACCATGATGCCCTGGGATGACACTTCGGGACTGAGAAAGGTCGCACATCTTCTTACAACGAGCGCCTTATTTCGTGATA
Source organism: Haemaphysalis longicornis (assembly GCF_048455015.1). Lineage (NCBI taxonomy): Eukaryota > Metazoa > Arthropoda > Arachnida > Ixodida > Ixodidae > Haemaphysalis > Haemaphysalis longicornis. The sequence continues at coordinate 150,248,413 of NW_027526385.1, read as the reverse complement.
CAAAGTCAAATGACTGAAGATGCGAAGCGCCAAACGTTTTATATCGGCTCCCCGCTTTAAGAGGCCACGTCCGTTTCTATCAAATAAATATAAAAAGGACCTAAAAGCATGATGAAACCTCCAACATAAACACATAAAACCGTACGTCTGGTATCTAGAAACAGCGACACAGTCAAGCTGACAATAGCCGCAAATGGATTTGGCACTGCTGAGAAGCCCGGTACTTACACTGCATATGCAGGAGTGGTTCGTCGGCTGCCACTTGTCCCGTTTGATCTCCGCCGGCCACAGAAGTCACCTTTTTTGGTCTATAGGAAAAGAAAACATTCTCCAGACATTTTTAGCGCTGTTGGTACACTAGAGAACGCAGCACCCAAGCATTCTATAGAGAGACTTTGTGAAGAGCACCGCTTTTCGCGCGCCTAGCGCGGGATTCGGCGGGGCCGGGATCAGTGCTGCCACAGGCCGAGAAAAAGTAGTAGTAGATTTTTGCTTAAAAAATAGTCAGAAATCCTCAAAAGTTGGCTCCAAATTCAACGGAATTCAGCAGATTTTACTATTCAAAACAAGTAAAAAAGAGCAACTTTTCATTTCAAACTTATTTTTTTACCATCGGCTAGCTAATTCGCGCACGCGCATGTGAATGGTGGCGCCGCGTAGGATGAAGATACACAAATGCACCTAAGGTTCTCTTCTTTTTCTTTTCGGGTAGTATATGCTTTGCGGCCGTCGGCGTAGCGTCCTACTGAATTTTGAGGGATTCGCAGTGAAGTCATATAAGAAATTCTTGTACCTTTTTCCATTTCCATGATCGTCATTTTTTCGAGATAATGTCACCACCACTGCCAGGTGGCGCGACGTGACACATCAAAACTAAAGTGTACGTGACGGTTTGTAGATGGCTTTGTACACTGCAGAGTCAGTACATAAACGAAACTTTTTTTGTCAGAAATACCGGCGTTCAGAGATTGATTAACAGAGCTCGTCGCTCTTACAAAAATGAAAAAAAAGACACAAGTCAATAAAGGCAAAATATGACGGTTATTGCCTATTGCAGTTTCTAAGACTAGATGCTTAGTCTAGATATTAATGGGACTAGTCTGGAAGGCTAGAGAACACTTTGTAAGGCCAGATGCTCAGTCTAGATAGCCAGACTAGTCTAGAGGACTTGGACTTAGTCGTCGTCTGCAGCCTCGGTGTTCTTACGCCAGGTATCCATTCTGCGGGGCAGGGCCTTTTCCACACTGAAGCCATAGCAAGTTGAGGAGGCGATCAAGCGTTTGGTGTGAATCAAGCCACACATAGCGTCCGCCGAGAGACTGTTCCGCTGCTTTGTTTTAAGCAGGTTGACCGTAGAAAACACCGTCTCAACTGGTGCACTGAATGTGGAAAACAAAGCATAGCTGATACAAACTGCTTCAAAGCCGGAAAGGCTGGAGTTCCGTCACCATGTTTTATTTTGAACACGGAGAGCCAGAACTCGTGCAGCGACGCGTCCATGCGTACGTTCAGGTCGACATTTCTTAGTACCCGCCATTCCGTGTCCAGCGTCTGCAGGGAATCCAACCCAACCACTTTTGGGAAGGCTGCTACCAGGGGGGCAATCGACTGTGCTGAACCAGTCCTTGCAATGACACGGTCTAGAAGTTCCAGATTTGCTACTGTTGCTTCCTGGAAAGGTACTCTGTTCAGAATCTGCTCCACGCTCTCAATGTACAACTCAAGGCACCTCAGACTAAAGGAGCGGTGCTGTTCTGATGTTGCTGTGCAGTCTCCACATGAAAGAAAAGCGGCCCTGCGACCGCCAACATACATATCTTCCAGTGGCATAAATGACCTTGGGTTTTTTTAGTCAACCTTGTCCACAGTTGGGCCACGTGTCACTGACCTCTTGATGTAGCAGTCCATTATGGTCTGGAGAGCTGTTGTGGCAGTTTTTAGAAGCCTGTGAATCGGAGGCTCCTCGCTCTGCATTTGCTTGTTTAATGTGTTGAATATGGGCAAGACAAAGCTCAGGAACTGCAAGAACAGCTTTTTACAGGATCGCGAAGCCTTGCATAAATTGTCTCTGACGCCAGAATCCTGTCAACGGAAGCAGCGGCGGCAAAATATGCTTCTAAGGCGTCGTACTGCTCAAGGAAGCGATCCACAGCCGCAAGCAGGGACAGTCATCTTGTCTGGCTGGGATGAAGCAACTTGTGGGACTTCAGTTCAAGAATGCTCTGAAACTTTTTGAAAATGTCCGTTCTCTTGGGGCCTCGCAAAATTAGTCATACGCATCCCTTACGAGATCCCCCACTACACGAGGAAGCTTTGCGCAGGCGTAGCTTGCACAAACGTGAAGGAGTGGCACAAGCATTTGAGGATGAACAAGTAAGGTACATCCCTCTTGAGAAGCGTCATCACAGAGTGATTCGTCCCCATCATTACAGCTGCGCCATCTGCAGCAAAGCCTACTAAGTTCTCCTCATAGGGCACTGCCGCCTTCTCGAACACACTAACGAGGGCTTTGTATAGACCATCTGCAGAAGCGTCCTCTACACGCAGCAGGCCAAAAAGGCATCACTAACCTTCTCACTGTCAAAAACTCTGGCCACGACACACAGGTGTTTTGAGGAGCTGATGTCCGGCAACTCGTCGATCATCACAGAAAACTTGTTCTGACTGAGCAGACTCCATAGCTGTGGCTTGCTCTCTTCACCGGTAACGGCCTTAATGATGGCAGTTGTCTTCGTCCTGCTGCAAGCAACCTGCTTTGCGATCTCCGAGTCAGGACAAATCCTCTTCACAGGTTTTGGCAGGTGTTCCGATGCGGTGAACGCAAGGTTATGCTCCGTGACAAACAATGCCATTCGTACTTCGATCTCCTTCACCATCGAAACTGTGGCCACCCCTTCTTTCATGCTGAGAAGCATAGGCTGACTGTGCATTTTTTGCTGTGTTCTCCAGGTTTCGTTGATTTCATACGCCACTCCAGGAGGGTTTTTCGAGCAATCAAATCGATGGCACATGCCGTGCAGTACGCGTAACCATCACCTTTCTTACTTGGTTTGAGCCACCCTTCGAAGCCCTTGTCGCGCTCCCAAGATGCTTTGTACTTTTGTTGATACTTCTTTTTCGGTTTCGGGCCAGAGCCGCTCTGAAACGAGTCACTTTCTTCAGCACTTGTAATTTTGAGGTTTGGCGGTGCTCGTGATTGTATGGACGCCTGCACATGCTTCGATGGAGGGCAACAAATTTGCCCACCAAAAGGCCCGAGAACTTGCCGACCAGGCCTCGGAGGATGTGGAGAAACCTGTACCTCTTCTAACGTACCACGAAATAACACAACATTACAAGCTTAATCGACGGACTTTCCCGCTACCTCACCCAAACCTCACGAAATCTCAAGAAACAACACTTAGACTCCTACAAACCAACACGTTCCCGCATCCAATTAGGCTTCACCGGATATCCCCCACCCAGTGTCCAGCAGAATGCAAATACTGCCAAGAACCTGGTACACTACGACATATTATCCTACAGTGTAGAAAAAGTGCCCCCGTCGCGTGCCCCCGCGCGAGGGACACGAGTAAATGCAGAGCATTAGGGGTGGTCACGTGGCGTAGGTTGAGGTAGTTGGCGGTGGTAGTTGTAGTTGCTGTTGTCGTACGGGTGCGTCCACGGCGCTTGAAGGCCAAGTACGACGAAATTCACGAGGCGTTGGAGCACGGGGAGTTTGCGAGCTTGGTCGAGTTCCTGCGCGCCTTCGACGTGCGGTCCGGGGAGGAGTACTCGGAGATTCTACGGGCTGGCGCATCGCGTCCGTGCGTGCTTCACGCGAGGACCCCCGTCGAGAAGCGCGTGAACGCGTTTAACCCGTGGATCGGAAGGGTTCTCGACTCCAACATGGACCTGCAGATCATCCTCGACAACTACGCGTGCGCGGCGTACGTCGAGGACTACGTCAACAAGGCCGACCGCAGCATCTCGTTCTTGTAATGCGGGGTCCGCCTCTCGCCGCTGACGTTTCGAAGCCGTGTCTCGCTTTCGATTCGATGGATCCGCAGCTCGGCGCTGACGACTGGCGGCGGCCTCTCGTTCTCGACGATCGGGATCGGCCGCTCGACGCTGACGCTTCGCCGCTGCCTTAGTGCGCGCAGTAGAGGGAGAGGAGGTAGCACCTGTTGCTGCAACGCCTCTTTCAGCGCCGGTGCACGCGCATGCGCGCCCGCACCTGTTGTTGAGAGCGGACAACGCCGAGGGACGACGGGTGACAGTGCGAGTTAAAGAAATGCTCTGCATTTAAAACAAGCACCCACCACTGCTTCCCCGCATTTTAAATCCTGAAGAGCAGTGGGAGACACTGCTGTCCAGCCCCTGCCTCTTGGACCAACTCCTGCTCACCGACAGGGTTGCCGGTGCTAAGACAGCTCATGGATTCCTGTGAAGCCACTCCTACAAGAACACCGTAAATGCTCTTACAATAAACGTTTTCTCTCTCTCTCTGCTCATGAAAAGCAAAAGCGAACTTCGAAGATGGCGGAATGCAGCAGATATAGAATAAAAGAGGTATTTATGCCGGTATAGAATAAAAGAGGTATTGGGTTGAGTAGCGCCACCTACAATGCAAAAAGCACAAGTCTTGGGTTTTGTTTTTGAGCATGGGTACCGCCATACCAAGCCGTCACCGGAAAGATTATTTTTGATCCGCTTTCAGTTCTCGACGACCCTCAGAGCCAATCAGAACAGGTTCTCGGTAAAATTATGGCGCCCCGGTTAACTCGAGCTGAGGGTTAAAATAGTAGTAGATTTTGTTAACCTGATGTGCAGAAAGCAAAAAAATCAGTTGATTTTGCACTCTTATCACTAAATCAGCAGAAATTGAACAAAATCATCAGATATACTGATAAATCAGTAGCAGTCAAGAAAATGGCGGTGGCGCCTCCAGAGAACCGGTATTGGCGGCGGCGACCCATTCAAAGAGGGGCGCCACCCTCAGCGGAGCGGGCGCGCATCGAGACACCCTACTGTACTCAGGATGTTGAACTGCTCGAAGTTACTGAGTACGCGCGCAGTTAGTCACAGCGCGGTATGTCGCCGATCTGGCGGGAACCGGTCGACGGGAGTGGCAGGTCCTTTTGTATTGCACGCGTCGTGTTGACAAAGGATAGGAATTTTTTATTGTTGGGGATAACTTCGTCGTGAGCCATACTGACCTTATGCAAAAACTGGCGCCCTCTTGCGGGAACCGCGTGCGCTTCCGCCTAGTTGGGGGATCCCCGGATCTCCGAATACAGTCACACCCGGCTATAACGAACCCGGATAGAGCGAATTATGCTATAAATCGAACAAAAATAATTCAGTTACGGAAATACATGGGAAACATATTCCTTATAACGAAGTTCACATCCGATATATCGAACTCTGCGCGCCTAGAATGGCCGCAGAAATGCAGGGTCTCGGTGCGGTGATTGAGATGTGGATTGGCCGCGACCACGGAGCAAGAGTTGCGACTTCGACATTGCGCCTCGCACGGAGCGACATGACGTCCGACACTTTCCGTAACTGTTTCCGCCGCGCGGGTCTCACGACGGAACCCGCGCAGTCAGCGAGTCCGGACCAAGACAGCAGCATCGGTGAACTGTGGGAAGAGCTCCCCCACATTCCCGATGATGTCGCGAGTGAAAGCCGTCCGACGCTTGTAATGAAGCGCTTTCGGCAGTCAATGTGCTCCGCCAATGCTTCTTAGATTTTGGAGGACGCGGACACGAACTGGTGTAAATAATGTTTCGTGTAGAGAATGCTATGCTAGTTGAAGCCGCCAAAACAAAAGTGAAAACAAAAATCATAGCCTTTTTCTTTGCAAAGTAGGCAGTCAGGCGGAAAGTAGCTTTAATACTTGAAATAAATGGATTATTTTGTGTATGGTAACGGCTACATTACTGTGTTCGTTTTTGCATGCGGGGATGGTGGAGTTGAGGAGCGGGAGGGGGGGCTCCCGCGGATTGCGAACTCGTAACGATAAGTTTGTTATTGATGGGTTCGGCTATATCGAACTATAGGATATATCGAACTAACCGCGGTGCATATTGCAATTCGCTATAAACGGGTTTCACTGTACCGCTGTGTACATGATAGCCCGGGGTTAGTGACGCGCACGTCGGCATTTATCGTTATCCAAGATGCCCAAATACTTCCGTGTAACTTGCTGTGCACAAAGATGATACAAGGACGACCACAGAAATAGCGCACACATTTTTTTTTTATTTCTCAACCGAAGCATGGCTCCAGCCCTGCGTGAAGTCGCTTGCGGGTGTCGACTTCCCTTCGCGCAGTAATTTTATAGCTAGATCGCACGCATAGTCACGAAACGAATAATATGTGCCGGACTAAAAAGGTCCCAAAGTGAACTATTTTCTAGCCCTGTATTTGCCGCCGGGCACTCCTGCCTGCTTGTAGTTAAGGCGCACTGCATCGGTCCGCTCGTGCTTTATCGCGCGGGTAGAGTTTTAAGTCTGCCGTTCGTGCTTTGCGCGCCGGCGTTTTCTTTTTATTCTGGACGTGCGGTAGGGTTTTATGGAAGTGCGACGCATTCTTTCATTTGCCAAACGTCACAGGAAATAAGGAATCCGCGAGAGTTGCAACCTTCACGTAGCATCATGAGTCGCGCGAGTAACGTACGTAGTAATTCAGTGTATTTACCGCTCGTCGCCTCCTGTTCGACCGTAGCCTATTTTCCCAAGGTCAAATTTTTCTAGCAGAATTTTCTAAGCAGTAGTGTGCACCCAGTTCTTTTTGTCCACGGCGCGAGCAAAGGACGCTGAGCGGTCGTTGCGAGGCACGCGCTCACGAGTGCTCGGCATTTTCTCGCTCTTTAGGATTCTCACAGGTTTTTTTTTTTTTTGCTAAAGCCTTTGCATATGCTGGAGACGCTCGGCGGTCGCCGCGAGGAACGCGCTCACCAGCACTCGGCAATTTAATGGTAATTTAATTATTCATTGGCAATGTATTGGTAATTTATTGACAATGTTTAACGCGTTACACGCCACACATGTTACGCCCTACACATTACGGCAAGCTACAACATCTCCGCTGTTAAAAAATGCAAGGCATGCAATTTATTTATTTTTTTTTGTTTATTTTGCAGGTTTCCTCTGCGTCCCAGAGGATCCTTAGCGTATTGCTATATCGCGAGTGCCGCCCTCCCCCATTTCAACCTCAGGACAGCCCGCAAGTTTCGAAGCGTTTGAGGAATGACCTCCTGAGAAACCCGCAGGATGCGAACCAACACGGATGTACTTTCAATGTTTGCGTTCTCAAAGCCTACAAAAGAAAAAAGAAGAAACGCGACAGCATCCAACACCTTCCCTGCCGGCGCCTCCCTGACTTCTTTTTCGATGCATAATGCGTATTTACGAAGTCGCCCGCAAATGTGGGCAACGGAGAAAGGTCCACAGATCACTCGTCGCTCATTTTGCTGCGCTTAAATCTGAATATAAAAGAATCGCCAAGCCGAGAAAGCCCGTCGCACGCTCCGTGCCAAGCAATCCTGCGAACGCCATCTCCCAACATGGCGTCGCGTGCTCGTTTCGTTTTTCTTCCGGTAGATGGCGACACTTTTGCATAAGGTCTATAGAGAATACCTGAGGCCGCCCGAAGGTCGACGGCCAGCGTTCAGAGCTGCTTATCGAAGAGCGTTTGTGAAAATCCTCACCCTAAGTTTTTGCAGATGTTTTTTCTTCATTTTCACGCGTGCGCAACATGCCTGTCTGCATTTATGTATGTTTCGGCGTTGAATAATAGCTAGTTGAGAGTCGCACCGGTCATTGTGTACTTCTCTCGGTGTGGTGTCTTCCTTAGCGCTGCTTACACTTTTTGATAATGTGCACCAACTCGCCCAACAAGTGCGTCTAAGTAGTTACTTTCCTCGGCTTCTAATGTGAATTTTACCTAAAATAGACATACACTTTTTTTTTAAAAGGTAGGTGGGTTTTGTTTTAAAACAGTAAAAGGTTAAAGATATTGTGGACGCATTTACGTTATTATCTCGCAATTCTGCCAGTTTTTTAATCGCCGCGGCTATCACTATCAAAATGCAGTTTTTTTCGCCATGTAGACCCGTATGCCAAAACCGAATGTAATTTATAGCTAATGTCGTGCACGTTGAATGACATTAAAGACCTATGTATAGTTCCTTCGGACGCGGTTTCTTATGCAAGAAATTTAATTATGGTGCTGTATGTGAGTAACTTTCTATTCGCATATCTGAAGCGCAGTAACCTTACTGCGCATTTGTAAGACCGAAGTTTAAAGTGCCATTTAGTTGCACCTGTAATAGACGAGCACGAAAGTCGCAGTTAGACATGTTTGGAGTTTTTCCGGTACTCCGCGAAAAAATTCGTCTGGGAGAGTTTCTTTGGATTCTGTATGTCTCCAGATAATCCGTGCTGGCGGGGTTCATATTCGTAAAATAAAGGTAGTTCGATGTGAGTTTTACATTTCTCACTTTATTTCGCCCCAAGATTACCCGCTACCATCTTTTAATTTAAAGAAATGAATTGTAACGTTAATGTACCGACAAGTTCCAATGTTCGAAGTGGAACTGAAACGCGTTCCTTTAGCAATAAAGGAACTTGTAACGGCAACTAGTTTCAAAATTAGGAAGGAACGAGCTATCGTTCCTGTTTTAGAGGAACTTGTACAACACTGCTTCAAAGCAATCTTTAAGGTAGCTTTGGCGTACGGCCCCTTCATTCCGTCGGGTCCAGGTTACGCAGGTGGTGCTGTCGAGCAAGTTAATCAAGCCGTGCGAAGTAAGCGCGCAATGAAAGCGAAGCTGCGCCAAAGCAGTCCCAACACCCTCGCTAAAGCAGGCGACGAAGCCGACGGAAGGGTCCCGCCGATGAGCCCGCCGGGGTAAGCACGGGGAACGCTGGGTAATAGCGCCCTATGGCCGCGCCATCTACAGTGTGCTCTGTGAGTGAAAAGCGCCCTCCGCATCCCCAGCCGCGTACGACGTGTCTTGTCCCGCACGGCACGAAAGAACCGTTGGCTGGTAGAGGTAGAAAGTTTTGCTTTGAAATTTTCAGTGATATTAGTTGTTGAAATACCCCTTTCTTATTTGTTGGTTGCGGAACGCTAGTATGTTCTAGGTACGGCTATTGCTCGTGTGGTGTAGCGTACGCCGCTTATGAAATGCTTGGTACGCAATAACCGCCTACCCATAAACTTGTTTGAAGCCCACCTATTAGGGGAACTCTGGAAGACCTGATCATGGCCAATACGCGACCAACAAATACCACGCACTCTTTGATTTCACTGGCTAAAAGATTTCCACGTTGTTCCCCGTGCCTAGGATGCCTATTACAGCTACATATTTGGCCAATTCCATGCATATTCTGGAACGTCAGCACAGACTATTGCGGGAACTTTTGTTCAGTTCAGTCGCAGCAGGTGTTGAACTCACGCAGGCAAGTTAAAGTACGCCGTGAAAAGGGTACCAATCAGGAACAAAGGCAACAGCTCTTTTGGAAAGAAACAGGAAATGAGGCTGTTTTTGTTGGTGGTGTGTAAAAGGGTGGGCCACGTTGGGTTTCTTTCAGAGGTTTTGAGACAGGGAGTCGGGCATAGGCACACGCAGGGGATTATATTAGGAAGCCAAACGAACGGACATGGATACTACAGAAGGGACGATTTGTGATACGGCACGGGACGGTTCACACACACACACACACACACACACACACACACACACACACACACACACACACACACACACACACACACACACACACACACACACACACACACACACACACACACACACACACACACACACACACACACACACACACACACACACACACACACACACACACACACACACACACACACACACACACACACACACACACACACACACACACACACACACACACACACACACACACACACACACACACACACACACACACACACACACACACACACACACACACACACACACACACACACACACACACACACACACACACACACACACACACACACACACACACACACACACACACACACACACACACACACACACACACACACACACACACACACACACACACACACACACACACACACACACACACACACACACACACACACACACACACACACACACACACACACACACACACACACACACACACACACACACACACACACACACACACACACACACACACACACACACACACACACACACACACACACACACACACACACACACACACACACACACACACACACACACACACACACACACACACACACACACACACACACACACACACACACACACACACACACACACACACACACACACACACACACACACACACACACACACACACACACACACACACACACACACACACACACACACACACACACACACACACACACACACACACACACACACACACACACACACACACACACACACACACACACACACACACACACACACACACACACACACACACACACACACACACACACACACACACACACACACACACACACACACACACACACACACACACACACACACACACACACACACACACACACACACACACACACACACACACACACACACACACACACACACACACACACACACACACACACACACACACACACACACACACACACACACACACACACACACACACACACACACACACACACACACACACACACACACACACACACACACACACACACACACACACACACACACACACACACACACACACACACACACACACACACACACACACACACACACACACACACACACACACACACACACACACACACACACACACACACACACACACACACACACACACACACACACACACACACACACACACACACACACACACACACACACACACACACACACACACACACACACACACACACACACACACACACACACACACACACACACACACACACACACACACACACACACACACACGGGGAGAAATCAACCGTCCTGCGTTGGACTTGCGGTGCGGCGGGGCTGTCGGCACAGCGGCGTCGCGTCGAAGTTCGTTGCGTGGAGCCGCCCTCTTCGGCTAACTCTAACGTAAGGTTACGCCCACACCGGAGGCCGATCGGGATGCCCAGCCCTTGTGCTGCGTCCCGAAACCAGTCGTCTCGCCCGGCACTGGAGTCTTCGCTGATAAGTCTGCTTCCACATCCGTTCCAGCAGACCTGCCCTTCAGGGGAGGAATTAACCCACTGTTTCGGCGGGTGAGGATCAGCGCTAGGCGGATGTGACGTCACGTTTGCTCCCAGCATTACATTTTTCTGAGTGCTGCGTAAACGGCATGCGCGCAGTAGTGTTTGAAGTAGTCGCGTTGGACTTTTGTGGTTGACGCAAGAATTCGTAAAGTGTCGATGGTTTTCACCCTATCAACTGTCGTTCAACATCTCCAGCGTCTTCTGGCTCTACGGCTTTCCAATCAGCTGTGGGCGTTCAACTGCCCACCATCGGCCGACTCAGGTGAGCGCTCCTTTTTGGCGGGTTTGCAATCAGTTCGGATATCTCCTACTGAAAAGCTTGTTTTCTGCTCGCTGCAGTTATATTAGCGACGGTTACGAAATTCTTAACGGCGCGTTCTCACCGTCTTGCGTTATTGTCACTGTTTATGCTGCTCTGTTCGCGTCTGTCGGCGATCGCGAGCTGTTGACAGTTTGTTGCACGGCGCGGAAACTCGCTCGCATGCAAACCCGTCTCGCCCGTGGCGTTGCTTTGTATCTTCTTTAATGTGGCGTCATTAACATCACTTGTTATCCTCGACGCTTTTTCTAGACAACGTGCCTTGTGCTAACCACATTGTAACGAAAATGAACTTCCAGTACGATCTATTGGTGAAGTTAGGAACGTGACAGGACGCTGTTGGGAAGGTTTTCGTGTGTGCGTGTGGTTCGTGAGGGCGTTGTAACACGCTGCTTTAGCCTGTTGCACTCGTTACGGCATCGAGCACTTTTGCTTGCCAGGACTGCCTGCCAAGGGATGCTTACTTCGTTATGTTTTCATTTTTATAGTGAGGCCAGTCGGCGTTCAATAACCGATGGAAATTCAGCGGGAACGACCCGGATAACGCAGGGCGGGCAAGAGCATTGCTTGTTCGGTCTTCTCTTTCGTTTGACCTTTTTTTACTCATCCTAGATTGTTTATTTACTGCGGGCTCAACGGTGTTTCATTCCTCATGTTCCATTTCTTTCTCTTGCAGCATCTCTTGCCTGCAGTCACGGTGCCCCTAGCCTGCCTGCAGCACTCATCCTGCCATTCTAGTGGGAACTGATGTTCGCAGGCCACTTGTTACAACCTAACAGGTTCCCGCCTTTGCCTGGCTTATAATTGATGGTATACTTTAGATACACCAGTGCGTTCTCCCTGTGCATACATTTATAGCGAGTGTTTACACTAACGCGGCAGTGGATAGCCATGAAGACAGCAGCGTGTGTACAGCAAATGCCAGTGAAAACAAAACCAAATGATGTACGGATCTATGTCAGCTTGACCGTTACAAGTCTCAGCGAGTATCGATGCAATGGACAGCTGGGGATGTCTCATGTGCTAAATTGTGTTCTTCCTTCTATTTGTTATCTATTTGCTGGTATAAGTTTAAGAATTGATAGCATGAGTAAGGTAGACAGAGAAAAATGTGATTGCGTTGCTCTTGGAAACGCCTTACACGAAATAAAACTGCTTATTGCGATTTCGCACCGCTCAGTGCGGTAAAAACGGTTCTCTATAACAAATAATTTGATGCACCCAAAGCCATCTGTAATGAACATACTTCGTGCATGGATTATTTAAGGACATGTTATTAACTCTGGCAAAACAAGAAAGTGACCTCTTTGTTTTGCAGAAAACTAGTTTAGTAGTAATTTTGGCTTTTGTATGTCCAGTGTCAACAGGAATAGTGACCCTGACGCATGACTTTGTGGACACTTTCCTGTCACCTTCCTTTATTTCATTTAATTTATTTACTTTCTAGGCCCGAGGGCATTACAGAAAGGAGTGGTGTTTGGGAACTAAAAATGTGCAAACAATACATTCAAAGCACTTCTTGATGGGTGGTGACCTTGAAGTTATTTACGTCCGTGATAGAGGCGATGACGGTGGGAAGGTGGTTCCAGTCTCGGCTTGTTCGTGGAATAAAAGAGTCATGATAAAGACTAGTTCTACTAGATGGCACACCGACTTTTAAACCATGATCCAAACGGGACGAACTGTGTGAGGGGTTTGTAAAAAGCTTTTCTTTTAAAATGGGGTTGTGATGAAAGATTTTGTGAAAAAGTGAAAGCCGTGAACACTTACGACGCAATGACAGATCAGGCAAGTTTCGCGACTTCTTCATTGCAGTTACGCTAGAATGGCGAGTGTAGTTATAAAATACGAAACGAGCTGCGCGGTTTTGAATCGATTCGAGGGCGAGGATGAGAGTATGTTTAGAAGGATCCCAGATGGCGCATGCGTATTCTAATTTCAGACGTCCTAACGGCGGTGAAGATGCCTCGGCAATCGAAATCGCATGATGTCAGGCAGTTACTGCTGAATCATTCATTCTACCATGAGGAACACCCTCCACAAGTCGTGAGGCCTTGCTCTGTGTGAACACTTACGACGCAATGACAGATCAGGCAAGTTTCGCGACTTCTTCATTGCAGTTACGCTAGAATGGCGAGTGTAGTTAGAAAATACGAAACGAGCTGCGCGGTTTTGAATCGATTCGAGGGCGAGGATGAGAGTATGTTTAGAAGGATCCCAGATGGCGCATGCGTATTCTAATTTCAGACGTCCTAACGGCGGTGAAGATGCCTCGGCAATCGAAATCGCATGATGTCAGGCAGTTACTGCTGAATCATTCATTCTACCATGAGGAACACCCTCCAGAAGTCGTGAGGCCTTGCTCTGTTTTCTGCTGGGGCTCTTTTCGTTGCCAAGTGCCGTGGTCTTTTTGGGTAAAGCTCCCAAAACAAGGTGGTCTTGTTCCTGTTGGAATTGTCATGTTGATCATACTTTCGATCCACAGCTTTCCAGTTCATTCTACTTGTCTAACCACCATGTTAGTATAGGGAAATCTGGTGTCAAGCAGCTTGCATTTCAAAGGGAATAGATGTAGCAACTACATCAAGCACTAGCTGATTCTGTTGCTTAGTGCACTTTTCTGTGAGCTGTTCAAAGCACCAAAAGGGGAAGCAGTGCTGGTCTTGTGTAGTGTACTACTTGGGAGCTGCAAAATTACAATGCACCTTTTATGTCGTCATATAGGGAGCCTCAATTTTTATGCTGCAGTATAAATAAGGCCGATGCATGTTTGTAAATGTCCATTCCACCAACAAATTCACGGCATGCCTTGACAGTAAGCGCAGTTTTGTGCATCTAGATAATCACATGTACCCATTTATCACAGGCCTGCAATTTGCACATGGTCAGATTTAAGCACCCTAAATGTAGCAACTATGAACGACCGTAGCACACAATCTTGAAAACGCTACCTTATCAACGCGAAAGCACTATGTGGCCCATCGACACAATCTTGAAAAGGATACCTTATCAACGAGAAACAATATGTAGCCCATTGACTAAGAAGCCACTATCCGCTGTCTGTACTAGCACAACAGCTTTTAAATTGTCCGGCAGTTCAAAGAGTGAATTGAGTTCAAAACAACTATGGGAAGCCTTGAACCACTTGGGAATCAAACCCAGGACCTGCTTAGTGGAAGTCCAGCACCACATGCTTGACGCCACTATAGCTCAGTGGCTCTAGCTCACTAAAGGTGGACCCAGGGAGCACATTGTGACCTTAAACTGAAAAAACGTTCACAGGTACAAGCAACCCGACATACAATGAGTGAAATTTCTGGGCGATTCATTAGGCCACACGCTCAAGCTACAACACATAGCCAAAACATCCCCACTCAGGTGAATTGGCCAGTCACGATGATAGCTGCTGTCAGAAGCTCACGGCTGTTTAACCACTCCCCGTTTGTCTTAAAACAATGCTGCTTAAATTACACACTGGCCAACTGCACCTCGTCGAGTATATTTTACGCTCCTGGCATTCTGCATTGGCCTTGTTTAGTGTTAAAGAACTACGTATTTGATTTCATGTGAAGACTGCCATTTCTGTTAGAGAGCATTTTGTGCTTTCAACCTGAATTGGTTGACTCTCGTCAATTCAACACTGGCCCCATTTCTGTTAGAGAGCATTTTGTGCTTTCAACCTGAATTCGTTCACTCTCGTCAATTCAACACTGGCCGCACTCTTTGATTGTGGTGTAATAAACAGAAAACCTAGATAGAGTCAAAATACTGAAGAGTAAATTATACTAGGCTTATACATTGCACAGCGTAGCTGTAAACGTCAAACTACGACTTTTTAGGTTTCACGCGGCAAAGCTGGGCATAGCTTGGGCCAGCTATGAGGGGTACTGCAGTGGAGGCTATAGGTTAAGTAAGGCCACCCATGAATCTTTGACATGCTTCGAAAACTTGGCCCACAGGCATTTTTTTGTTCTACCGAAACCAAAGCTTTGAACTTTGGCCAAAATGTTTTGTTCGGGTGAAACTGCATTATGCAAATACAAATAAGAATTGAACCAACTTACTGTTATGTCCCTTCGAGAATCCAGTGCTTGTCTAATATCGAAAATTGCATCCAGCATTTCAGCAATCGATTCAAGAAATGTACTTGTATGTATATGGGACGAGCTCGAATAAAAAGTTACCCTACTTAGTCTGCATTCCTTGCATATTTATTTATTTGAATTTTTTTCCACGAAAACAACAAAACAGTACGAACAGGCAGTGCTGTCACTTTTCGTGGTCGCTCTCGCTCTCTCTACCGTGCTTTGTTGTTTTTGCACTGTTTATTATTTTTAAAAATATGCCAAACTTGCCATTTTAGTTGGTCTTATTTGTTTTGATGTTATGCTGTGTTGCCAAGGAAACTTTGTAAATGTCAACTCCAAGAAAAAAAATTCCGCCACCTTCCCACGAGGGGAACCCTGGGGTGATGCAAGGCATCTCAAGGGGTTCAATTCGCATTTCCGTTATGTTGGTTACCCAAATGTGGTTGAAGTGTAGTGAACCTTAAATGATGCTCAATCCCACGTAGAGTTCCAAGTACGTAAAGACCGTCTTCATCCGAAGATTCAACGGAGTCATCATCGTGAAGCGAAGCACGAGCAAAGTCAAGCGGAGTCGAGCAACTGTGTCAAGCGAAAGCGCGCGCCTAACTGAACGGGCGCCGAGCGCTCACCGCTTTATATGCGCGCTTGAAGGAGAGGAGACAGCGGAGGAAAGTTCGGCATGCACACACATGCGCGCACAAGCGCGAAGGAGCACATGCGAACGTAGGCGAAGCGCGCCAGCTGTTGTTATGATAATGAGCCGGCGAGAGCGCATAACGCACAGCTGTCGGAGAGAAAAACGGAGGAGAGTGCGCATGCGTAATGAGGAGTGCGGACTACGCCGGTCAACGCGGGACAGGCCGAGTGTAAGAGATGCCTTGCATCTAAAAAAAAGAATACCAAGCACTAGAATACCTAAAAAAGGATACCTAACAAGAAAGAATACATAGCAAAAAAAGAATACCTAAGTGTATGCATCTTCATGGATAGGAACTCTCACTATGTGAAAGTGAAGCCAAGAAAACACCAAAGTCGCCACAAACACTGAAGAATGTTTATTGACATGGCATCACACGTGGGCTAACGTACGGGATAGCAGAAGACCCGGGCTACGCGCCGTACACTAGCCCTGCGAAATCCGAATACTCACGGACGTGTTCGGGTGCTCACATGCGGTAAACAGGCTCTGGCAATCCAAAATGAGGCTTTATTGCCTGGCCGATACAGGCATATACCAGAGCCGAGCGCAAAGCAGTTCGTATTGCTGCAGGCGCGTGTATTTGTTTGTTTGATTGTTTTGCTTTGTTCGTTTTTTTGGGGGTAGTTCCTTTTTTTGTAGGATACGCTTCTGTTCTATCTAAGAGGAATCCTGCTGATATATATCCCATTGAAGGAGGCCTCTGACCCCTTCAAGGTGGTTATCCTGCGCAGTCAAGAGCGGTTTCTGAGCTATTTCTACGGCTCGCGGCCAGCCGGTCACGAGTGGGGCCTAAGGCTTATATTTTACGTTCTGCCACACCGTGATTTGGCTTGATAACCTCGAATGTAGCGTGTGATACCGGGGCGGCCTTTTGCCCTGAGCACACGAAATTGATTGATTGTAAGGTTTAACGCGCCGACGCAGCGCAGGCGATGAGGCACGCCGTAGTGGAGGGCTCCGGATTAATTTTGACCACCTGGGGATCTTTAACGTGAGCACACGAAATTCCAGGTTATCGAACCGCTGCACCAGCGTTGGTGTTCTTTTTTGGCCCTGGCCTGGCCCGAGCACCCGGTTTCGCTTTCCCACTCGCTGAGCATCAGCAGGGAAATCGGACGTTGTTTTACTGTTACTCCCGACTTGTTTCTGCAGCACGTCCCCCCTTGCGTTTGTCCCCGGTCTGGTCATGTCGCCCGCATCCACACCACACACGGTCGGTTCCTGCAGCCCCTGGTGCGGGAATTGCTGGAAGCCCAGGCCCCGTCCTCAGGCCGCAGCCTGCTTGACGCGGTTCAGCGGCGATCGAGATGCAGCCTCCTGAGCAGGCACTCCTGGCACCTCTCCGCGGCACCTGCCACGGGCGCTTCACTACTGGCAGCGCCCGAGCGCTCCAAAAGCTGCTCTTCTTGGCTCGTCACTGGAAGACCCAGCCTGCACACTTCACCAGGGCCACGCCCCCTGGCCGACCTGCTCCTCTGGGGCCCTCACCACCAAGGCGGCCGGTTCGGCGGCCGTCACTGCCGGCCTAACGGACGAACCACTGGATCGGTGAGGCCGCTCCTGTGTGTGGAGACGTCGGCCTGCCTGTTGCCTCAGCCTGCGGCTTACACCTGCCGCTCTCGCCTGCTGTTTACATCTCATGCCTCGGCCTGCTGTTCCTGGGCTGCCCTACCTCCGGTGACTACAAAGACGTGCTGGACTGAAGGTGTGTCGTGGACTGTGTGTGTGGCGTGATGCTGCTTCGCTATGGGAGGACTGTTACGGACTTTGCGGACCTTTGTTGACCGGGGGCGAGTGTTGTTAATTTTGGGGATGAGTTGTGCTTTTGGTCCGTAGCGGTTGTCCAAGTGGTGCAGGCTCGGTCTTGAGGAGGGGTGGGGGGTGTGGGGACCCTTGTTTCCCTACGTCTCCTCGCCTGCACATGTTTTCGCGATCCGGGAGCCGCCATTTTGGGTAGCCGGCGGGTTACGTAGGTCGTGTCCTCTTCATGACCCCGCGCGACGCGCCGAACCGGCTCGCAGCGAACGTGCACGGAGGGCGAGGGGGAAGGAGGACCGCTTCGTCGCCTTCTCCCTCGCTGCCCTCTCCCCGAGCGCGGGGGGGAGACCTCCTCTCTCCCCGAGCGGACCTTCTGGATGCGCGAATGTTCCGCGGGGACTATTCTGAGAGATTCTGCCCTGATCGATCACACGGGATGCCTCCCCTGCTCCCGCAGCTGTGATGACGAATATAGAGGTCTGAGTCCCGTGGCTTGAGCGAGCGACACGAGCCACCGTCTCCCCGCAAGCGATAGTCGTGTTGTCTGGTATATGCCCTGTATCTGCCAGGCAATAAAGCCTCACTTTGGATTGCCGGAACCTGTCTACCACATGTGAATACCAGAACCAGTGCCTGAGTCATCGTATTCCGCAGGGCTAGTGTACGGCACGTAGCGTTCTCTAGCGAAGCTAGCCGGGGTCCTCTGCTATCCCGTACGTTAGCCCACACCTAGCCGGCTGCTAGACATGCAACAAGGCCCCATAATGCTGCTCACACAAGAGTGCAAAGCATGCTTTGTGGCTAATACCAATTTATATAAATACAAACACGCACTTATCTGCCCCAAGGTGACCCTGAATGCAAATGTGACGTGCGCAACTGGAAATCAACAAAGTTATTGGACCAGTTTGTGGGATAAGTGACAAATGTGGCCAAATTCAAGATAACTTTCATGTGTTAGATGACGAAACTGCTTGCACAAGACTAGAAGGACCAAAGGGTGCTTGCTCAGTATTGTATGGCTATAAATAGATGCAGATTGCAACTCACTGGACCAAAGTGCTGGAAGACCCCTGATTTTAAAGCAAAATTTCACCAGTGGAATATGCCATGCCAAAACGGCATTGCAGAAAAGCCAACTTATTCTGCCAATGATAATGATCACGGATGAAGAAATGGCGATAAAGAAACGCTTCCTGTAGTCAGAAACGAATGATGACCCTCGTGGTGTTATACCAACAACTATTCCGTGACACCATTACAACATGGTCGAAGCAGTTTGAATTTGGATGGCGGTGCATCCTAATGCAAAATTAGACAAAAATAGTGTACCTCGCAATCTAACGACGACGACAGTTGAACGCGAAGCTTTTGTCACGCAAAGTCAAGCGGCGAAGTTCCAAAGCCACTGCGAACAAAACTCAGAAGTGCGTGCAAGTCAAAGTGATAGCTCAACGAGTCAACGTCCTAGCCCTGATTACAATCAAGCAAGGAATCCCTGACGAGAAATCCAAGTTAACCATTGTTGTCGTAAGACAAAGGGGTGCATGTTTTTTTTACTTGTCATTATGGCAATTAATAAACACATGAAAGAACAAGTAACAGCGAGCAAAGAGCAATTATGAAACTGACAACAGCCACAGATTTGCACGTGCCTGTTGCAGGGAAGGAAATCTGGAGAGGCACTGTCTGAACAGGAGCTGGAGCAATAGAGGAGAACACCAGTTGCATCTGAACCTTCCCACAAAGCAGAACCGGGAGGGAGAATAAGGCAAATGGACGAAATTAAGGGTTTGGTGTCTTAGTAGCCACTGTACTTTCCTGTCAACCAGGCGTGTGGCTGGATGGTATAGATGAACAGCAAAGTGGGAGCTAGAGGACTGCTTGCTGGCGACACTACTACCACCCAGTAGTCTGTACTCCACAGTGCACAGTAGGAGCAACTAAACTAGAAGTGGGACTGCAAATTGGCACGATGTTCCAAATGAAAAAAGTGCTGCGTGGCTGTCACAAGTAAAGGTCAACCACCCTTAAGGGGAGGTGCCAAAACCCCTGAAAGAGAAGATGAAGACATGACATTTGGATCTAGTGGCTAAAAATGAACATTCATGTAGTGCCCCACTGTAAAAGGGGATTGATCTTCACTCATTTCCTGAAATAAAGTTTAAAAGAGGTTCATCCCAGCAGTTGCCACCAGCACCCTAGAGTGGTACGGTGGAAACACACCTCAATCTTTGCTTTTGGTAGGTCTTGTACATAGCTGTCTACACTGGTCTTAAACCAAAAAACATGGTTTTTACAGTTCGGACGATTAAATCGCGGGATGGTTGTAATTTTTCATTGAAACTGTAGATATGAAATTTGTTTCAGTGTAAAACAACTATATTCGAATTTATTTGGATTTTTATGTTTGATTTCTTGACAGCAGTAAATATATTCGTGGTTCGTTCCCCCGAAGTCCGGTGTCGATCAGGAACCCATTCTCCCGGGCTCCGGTTTATTTGGCAGGAGCCTGGCAGGGCGATGGTATTGAAGTTCTTGGAGGTGGCGGTCGAATTGACGAACTCGATGTTGAGGTTGATTAAATGAAACGAAGAGTTTATATACAGCTATTTACAGTAGGAAAAGTGGGTACATGAGTAATAGAAAGAAAAACTTCAAACTTCCGCTAGACGCTAGCTCCGAGTGCGCACAAATCACTCGAGCTCCTCAACTTCGTCTAACTCTCCTATCCTGGGAGCGTACACAAACCGCTCGAGAAACGACGGCCCAGACTCTGTCTCGCGACAAGGTCCGTCTAGTTGCCCGGTACGGCGCTGTACCTAAACCTCCGACGCGATCTTAACCTCTAATCTAGGGGGCTCACAAATCCCAACCTAGCTTCAACGGTCGAGACTCCTTGTCCCGCAGGGAACTGCCCAGCTCAGCGCTCAGACAAGAACGATCTCTAACGGCCAAGTTCGGCCTTATAACACCTCGAGATCACACGCTCTCGTGAACGCCCCTGTAGCGTTCGTACACGCGTAAGGGAGTGCCCAAATTCACGTAGACAGCAGTCACTTAGCCCGCTACGTATTATTCAAAGAGGCGCCGCCATCTTTGGGTCAACAGCACGCTCGCGGACGAGCTGGTGCGCGCGACCCCGCGGGGTGAGAGCGAAAGGCGGCGACGGTGCACTGGGCTGGCCGGGGCGCGTCAACAATGCTGTCTCGCGCGGCGCGCGCTTCGACGCCGGTAATCCCACCACCTCCGCGCGTCAGTCACGCCGACGGTTCTCGGAATCCGGTGGCGCCGTCTGCTTTCTCAATGGGGGATTATTCCCGTGGTACCGTCTCCCGTGCGCGCCGTGACGAATTGGCGATGGCTGCAGCGTAGAGTCGGCAGTGCTGAGCCACCAGACAGAGTGGCGGGTTCTCACGCGCCGCCCGGGCGCTTGGCTCCTGTCCTCATCAGTGGACCTGACAACAGCCTTTGTAAAAAAACTGCTGGAGGGATGCAGCTGAACAACGTACCGGTGGGCAGGGCACAAATCAAGGACTGACTGCCATAAGACTAACATTATCATAATATGTGGTCTGTAGCAGAAGTAACAGCTGTTTGGAGTTTGGGCCTGGAAGGCAACACCAGTTTTCCTGGTTCCCACCTTCTAGGCCCAAACTTTAAATGGTTGTAACCTCTGCTACAGAATGATGTTAGTATTATTGCACTCCTTGTTTTGTGCACAGTTCACTGGTACTTTCTTCAGAAGAGCGTCCCTCCAGCAGTTTTTTATAAACGCTGTCGTAATATCAAACATAAAAATCCAAATAAATTTGAATATAGTTGTATTACACAGAAACAAATTTGATAGCTATATTTAGAATGAAAAACATGTCTCCCAATTTTTATCGTCATAACTGTAGAAATAAAGTTTTTGATCAAAGACCGATGTGCGTCCTTAACTCGAAGCTTTCACTCTTGCAACTTGTGTCAGTCCAAAATCTAAACTGCTTCGACCGTGTCAGAATGGCGCAGTCTGACAGACAATGGTTTCGTAATGGAAGGGACGCTGGTTGCATTATGACAACGGGAAGCGTTTTTTCTTGAGGTACTTGATGTGCTTTTGTTTGGCATCCTCATCACTTTGTTAAACCCACTGTGTAAAGTTAGCTTTCCTACAGTGCATTATATAGCCACATTGAAGGCAATCAGTGATGCCCTGAAAGCTTCTCTTTAACAACAGGAGTTACGTGCCCATCAAGACCCTCGTCTCACACCAAACTTCTCTTCACTAGCAGGCACAGGCTAGAGCCCAGTCAGGAGGTGCTGCCAAGACATGACGAGCGTATTTAAGCACGGACCTCAAAATGGAAAGGAGGTGGACCAAAGAGCAAGAAAAAGGCACCAGGAGGAGACTGCAAGCTCTGGGACGAGCAAGCTAGGTGTGGTGCTATCGGGACACTGATTGAGCACAAGCGGAGCAATAGCGCCGTGGTTCCAGCCTCCTCTGGAAGAGTGATTCCGCTTCTTACGACTGCCATGTTAGCGACCATGAATGTTTTAAAAAATGGGTCACAATAGCAGTGAAGAACCTTTCACAAATACTGGACTGCAACCCAATAGATGATATTCACTGAAAAGTCCAGAGGGAGATTTTTTCACCCAGCAACACTGGAAACCACCACGTCTGTGCCTGCGCATTGTGCCCACACCTCGCAGAAAAAAGAAAACCTTGGCTCATATCGTCTGCACCACCCCATTGTCGACCGTGGTATTACAGATCTATTAATCCTACTAAAATTACGTGGTGGTGCTCTCCTTGCCCTCGAGAAATTAGCATCACTGGATAATGAAACTGCGGATGTGAACAAAAGCGACACGACATGCAAGAGTCAATGCTGCAGTCGCCTGCCACGTCGGATATTGACACTTGCCTGCTTGTGTGCCACACCAGTAAATACAACCCATGTTGATCAAATCCATGAATGTTGATCAAATCCAGCCAGTCACAATATGCTAACATTTCACATGCCCGAGCACCTCACCGTTTCCAATGAAGGCAACAGACATGACGTGAACTTTTCAAAAACACAGTTAGGGAATCTAGAAGGAATGTACGATTCCTACTACAAAACTCATCTAGGACAAATGGTTTGGGGGAAACACCCAAGACGGAGCAAGCTTCTGCGATGAAAACATTTGACAACAATTCCGACGGACAAATTTTTCTTACTTCCTTACTTCCAAGTTTCCCACAAACGTGTGCAGTTTTCCTTTGTTACTGTATGGCTGCACTTCAGAAGGGTGTCGAACTTTTCGTTCCCAGACGGCATGCATCTCTGTTCAGCTTGGACCCCTGCAACTACCACTTGCAACAATTGGCAGCTAAGTGTGCCTATAAACTACAATGATAAAATCCATGGTACTTCATGAAGAGTACATACGTAACGAAAGGTACGAACTGGTGACAGGTTTACCATGTTTCTTGTAGGCAGTTGCTCGTACTCCGAATGACTTGGTATATTAAACCATTTTTACCACATGAAGCTGCTCAACTCTACATGCTTCGTTGTAGTGCGAAGAAGCTTTATTCTGTGTTAATTAGTTTGAAGTGCAGCATAGTCCTTTTGTTTTCTGTCGACCTCATCTGCACTGAATTTCAATTAAAAAGTTCAGAGTTTTCAATGTGTGGGTTCGAGCTTGTGGATACTTCATGATCAAAACCTATAAGTGTGAAAAAGAATTGATGGAACCTATTATAAATTTTGGACGATACTGTAGGTACTACGGAGTGAAGTCCCACCGGATTTTGCTATACCCAACACCGATATAGCATTATCTAGGTGCAGTAAAAAACCCTTTTTTTATGTGTTCACGTACTTTCAAGCATTCGGAGGGTCAACATGGCTCCTTGTCAGTGCTTCTGACCGATTATCCATGGGCTGATCCCACCAATCTGGCTGCACAAATCACGGTAATAACGCGGAAGTCTTCAATCGTGGGCTGAACTGACACGCACAATTCGCGCCAGGGCTGTCAAGCTGGCGTGGCAACTTTCTGATCGCGGCGTCAACCCACCACAGTGGTTCGAACACTTGCCCAGTATGAAGGTAGCTATTTCTGGCCTCGTTCGTTTGGCCCATAATGCTTGCTTCACTGATGTTTAATTACAAGACTGTGTCGACTGGCGAGCTTATATTTCCCTCACCAGCTTCTCTAGCTCGCCCAGAATTTCTCGATACGACACTCTGAACTGACGTGCGAGCATGTCTGTACGTCGTGTGGTTCCTTGTAAATGAGCCAGACCATGCAACTGAACGATGCGAATGCAGATTTGATGCTTTCAGCGCGTTTCACTTTTTCTTAGATCAAATAGAGAGAAACTGTCAGTAATGCTCGTAGAAAGACGGGGCGAGTCAGAAATGCTGCTTGGACACTTCCTAGTACCATATAAATAGTGTACTTAATCTTCCTCAAAGCCAAAACATCATTTTAAGTTGTAGTGAAACAGACCAGAAAACACCCCTGCCCCTTTTCTTATTCTTTATTTTTGAAGCACTCCTTTGTTTATGTATTGGAAACCAATTTGCCTAGCGGCACACTTTATTAGTTATTTGTGTATGTGGGTTATATTTTTACATTTTAACATTTATATGTTCTCATTGTGTAGTATGATACTAACCTTGAGCATTGCATTTTCGAAACAGAAGTGGTTTTCTTTAGGTGGCATTTCCTTTTCTCTACAAAAAATGGTGCTTACTGTAAACAGGATCAAACAATCAAAAAGGAAATCTGTTTTAACTAAGGAGGAGAAAAATTCACGTCAATTTACAAGGCTGAGAAAACGATTATGGCAGTCACTACACGTGCCGTGGTTCCCGTAGGGATAGCAAGCGATTTGCAAAAAACTGGACAACACTTCCCATGGTGCGGTCACATGCGGTTCTGCACAGATGGCATCTGGACCCATTTTGCTTGACTGGCAATGAAAACTGCCTGCTTCAAAATAACAGACATTTTTTAGCCACATTTATATTCAGGCAAAAAGTGTTGTGCAGCCACTGCATGTAATAATGCCAGGTATGAAAGATGTGCTCAATAGGTTTCGCAGGAAAGCTGTTTTCGAGAATTGAATTGTGCCATAGGACAAAACAAAATTAACTATAAAGGAAAAACAACAGAACAAAGGCCTGAGTTTTGCCATGGGTATTTTTGTGCTCTTTTTCTATCATGTTTACAACCAGCATAGCCGTATTGTTAATTACATTGCACCTTTGGTCTCATAGGTCACCCAGAAAGGACAACACCAACTGAAACCGAAGAAGTAGTGTAAAAAATTTCACTTTTTATAGTGTTTTAAAACAATAACACTATTGATGTATTCTTGAAAGCGTAAGAAACAACAGCCTCCCTTGGACCTTTTGCATGCAGACCTATTTTTAATTACCCGCAAACTTTCTTTTTATTTTACGGTGAAGGGGCGGGGCTGCTTCTTTTCCTTCAGCTTGTTAAGTTGGCCGTTTATCAATGATCAGGTATTTAAGCATTCAGAAGTAGGCATGTCCTGGTCAGGTATATCTTGAGTCCAACTGAGTAGGCACATTATGATTTTTATTATGCTAAGCGTCACACTCCGAATGCTCTCCATGAGCACAAACGAGATGCAGTGAATGAATGAAGATAGCACGAAATTCTTTTATCAACATGTAACCGCCTAAGAGTTCACATGGCATAAAATTAATAGCGGTTGCCCAGCGGTTGGGCAACACGCCAGTATTTAAACTAAATGCAGATGCTACTCGACAGTTTTCCTCCAGCTTAGAGACTGCCTTTTCCACGTATTTTCTAGTTCATATATATACCATACAATGCTTGGATGCAGCAGCTCTCATAAACTACAAAATAACAAGAATAAGATGCGCATTGCTTCCACAGATCATCTTTTTGTATTATTCATGACGTGAAATTTTCAAGTGAGTCTCTAGATCTTGGTAACAAACTGTTTCAAAGCACAATGCAAACCGTGACGAACAAACAGCACTGCGTCAGGTGCATATCCAGGCATATTGTGCAGCTGGAAAAAATATCTATAAGTCTTCCTGCTTCATTTCCCTGTGTCTACATATACAAAGTGCCTTTATTAACAATAAAAGCAGGGCGGTAGGCGGGCTGTAAAACGCCTAAACATCGTATTGCAAAATAATGTGCCTTAAAGGAGCCATGAAGAGAAAACACAAGTTTGGTTCATTCAAAAGATTGTACCTTTAGAATCATACTGACACCACTTTTAACGTAAACTTCGCTCAAATAAGCTACATAATTAGGAAAAAAGGGAATGGCCATGCGAACCACTAGCTCATTTCCCCCAACAGAACCTATGGTGTCATACCAACCATCTCTGCGATTGCGAAGGCCGGCAAAAGCAAACGCAAATTAGGCAGAGCTTATAAGCTTGCCGAACGAGCTGTTTGGGCCTAAATTCAGGGCACATTCTTTTTAAAGCACTAAGAATGGTGGGACAAACAGTGGAAGTTACCAAAGCACAGGTAAACATAGAAGTACCGATGCGTACTGCTGCTGGTACTGCGCGCACTATGCTTGGTTCAGCTGCACAGGACTGCGAAGCTTTGGGGTTGTTTCAGACAACACCGGCCGATCGACGCAAGCAACGATGTCTTACATGACCGTATTTGTCGAGGGAGCACCATGTTTCACGAAACGATTGTCTCCATGAACAAAACAAGCCCGGTACAAATACGTTCGCAAACAAACCAAAGGCAGAAAATGGCTTGCCGTGGTGTGGTGGTGCGATCTAGGTTCACTAACGGTAAACAAGGCCCTGTGATGTCATTGCAGACCACGAAAACACAGGATTTAGCTGGAAAATCAATTTTAACTTCCATTAATTATTTCTCAGTGAATAAAGCATTGTTTGCATTCGGACAAGCACTGGGGGCAGTATAAACACGAAATCTTTGGAATAACACAAACTTCTGTTTCGTCTTCATGGCTCTTTTAAGCTTTTTTTTAAACGCTATGGATGAGCTGCTTCACATAAAAGGTGTTTCTTACAACATTATTAGCCCTGTATGGATTTCTCGCACAGCTTAGACGTCGTGTGAAAAAGCCAACTTAGACTAACAGCTCAAGGCAAGGTAGGTGCACTTTCTTCCGTTTGCACTCAAGAGTTTACAAGAGCAAGCAATAATTAAAGGGACATTGAAGTGAATTTGTCAAGCTCCCGTTTTTGCTTGCACTGCGTAGACTGGCTCAAATTAGCCCACTTTTCATCGTTTATCAGGCTGACAAATCGGTAATTATTTTACACAGCGCGAAAGAAGAAAAACTACTTTGCGCGGTTTGCGGCGGCCGCACCAACAAAGGATGTGACGTTTGGAGGAGGGGGCACCGTGATTGGACGATGCCCAAGGTTAGCAATCAGACAAGTTTCGGTTTCGGTTTCGATTCTGTAAAACACAACCGATGGCGTTGTTGGATGGGCATTCTCAATATCTTAGTAATCATCGTACCGCGCGCTTCTGTCATGTTGTCGGCTGTAAAATGCGTAAGATAAGCCTCCCAGTACCGCTTGGAGTCGTAGCATTCACTATCCGAGGCCTACGCAGTGCATGAACGCCCTCCGCGTCCCCGCAGACGCTCAAATGCCATGCGCTTTTCCCCCATATTTGGAGCTTGCCTCACTCATGCCTGCGTCGTAAAAAGCGTGTTCGCGCCAGGCCAAGGGTCTGTTGATTCTGGCCTGTGCCCACTGCCCGCATGCAGTCGGTGCTTATGGCAACAGCACGCCAACGAGAACTCGCTAGCGCGCCAGTGCCAGCCTGCGCGCGTTCTGTGAACTAGTTCGTGGAGCAATGAACGTTGCGGCCCAAAAAAAGGTGAACTCAGTATAGAAAACATCAACGGAAAACGAAAAATTTAACTTATAAAAAAAAAAGCACGCACTAACGGGGATTCTTACTCGCGACTTGCAAAACACTTGCAATGACATAACCAGTGCTCTAGACCACTCGGCCACGGGCCGGGCTCTGCTGACCTTGGTAATATAAGGTATATATTGTATAACCAGTTTACACTTTTATTTAGTTTTGGCATTTCAAGCAGCTTAGGTGACTATTTGTTTTTTTGCGCTCGTGCAGTAAGCATCCCCCAAGTTTCCACAATATATCACGTCTAGCAATTGCATTTCTTAGACGGAAAAGCGTTCGCAGATGCGTAGTCGTGCTGCTGACCGCTGCGCTTGTTCGCCCAGCGCAAAAAAGTGCTTCCCGCACCCTAGTTTTACGCTGTACGGTAAAAATATCAGTTGATTTTATTTCCTTAGTACCTATATTGACTTCGCTGACTCTTCTCCCGCCTTCAAGACGCCTTATATTTTCCTACTGGCGTACCAGTCAGCGAAGCGTCGCATGTGCGCTTGTGCAGCGCTTGTGTAAAGCGACCTTGACTTGGAGCTAGATACAGTGTACAAACTAACCAAGTAAAGAAAGGCACATTGTTCCATTCACAAACGTGTCCTGGCTTCGTTTCAACTGAGCGAACGAATTGCGACGACCCGTCGGCGGCCGGCGGACGAAACGCTGGGCCGACTGACTCTGCCTGAAGGCCGGGGAGCCGTGCAGTAGCGCAGCCAATTGCGAGCTCGGCTCCTCCCGACGTCACACGAAAACGCCACAGAAAATGGGCGAGCGTAAAGAGAGGAGGACAGCATTTTCGAATTAATTTTTCTACTAAATAAAATTGCGTAAACGCGCCCAGAGTGGTCGAAACATGGCCTGGGGACTCCGGACTACAATTTGCGCTAGTATTCCCGCATTGTTTACATATCACTTCAGTGTCCCTTTAACTGCTGCATAATCGAGTAAAACTGAAGGCACTTCGCACTATGAGGCACAGAGCAGCGTAGTAGACCTCTCACTCGAGGATCTTCAGCCGAAACCAAGCCATCGCGTACTGCAGGTATTTTGGGGTATTTTTTAATTCAATGCAGCCCCAGCAGCCAGGAACCGAACCCGAGACATTGTACCCCCCTGCAGCGACAGGAGACCATGAGAGATCGGAGCAATCTGGCACCTTAGAAATCTCATTAAGATGAATAAAGGTACCGTGTGATGTTATTTAGTGTTTTCGAGAACCAAGGACAGACAGCATACGGGCACTAGATACATACTTGCTTACACAAAACTCCAAAGTAAAATAAAAAAAATGACGCGGGCAGCCAAGGCACAGTATATCTACGGTGTTGACAAACACCATGTATTGCGTCCTGGCCGACCACGTAATTTCTGTTCCTCCCTCCATTGGAATCTGAAAGGCGCCGTAAACGGACCTGTGGTCAGCCATAACCTATTACACACCCAAGACTACAGTGCAAACTTTGTCGTGACGGAAACCACGTACGATGCTGTTTGCACGAAGGCCATGCCAGCCCGCCTTATAGATTGCGCTATATCGGTAGTGCATATAACAATTTCTGATTGGACTTCACTAGGTGGTACATATAGCACCGTCCATAAATTTTCAACAGTAAAAAAATGAAGGTAGTAAATAAGCACTGCATAAGCTATCCCTACCTCTTTGTTGTTTCACTACTCACTGAAAGACTTGTACTTGAAAATGTCAGGCTGCAATAGATACGTAGATTAGGTTGGTTTTGACATTGGCCTGAATAACTGAGTATGTTTTCCAGTACACACGCTGCTGTCTTCATGGCTATCAACTACCGTGTTACTGTAAACCCTCGTTTGAAATGTACACAGCATGAGAACGCACTGGTGGATCTAAAGTATACCATCAATTACAAGCCAGGTAAGGGCGGGAACCCGTTAGGTTGTGACAAGTGGCCTGCAAACATCAGTTCCCACTGGAATGGCAGGATGAGTGCTGGAGGCAGGCTAGGGGCACCGTGACTGCAGTCAAGAGATGCTGCAAGAGAAAGAAATGGAACATGAGGAATGAACACCGTTAAGGCCGCAGTAAATAAACAATCTAGGATGAGTAAAAAAAGGCCAAATGATAGAGAAACCGCACAAGCAGTGCTCGTGGCCGGCCTGCGTTGTCCGGGTCGTTCCCGCTTAATTTCCATCGGTTATTGAACGCCGACTGGTCTCACTATAAAATAGAAAACATAACAAAGTAAGCATCCCTTGGCAGGCAGTCCTGGCAAGTAAAAGTGCTGGATGCAGTAACGAGTGCAACAGGCTAAAGCAGCGTGTTACAACGCCCTCACTAACCACACGCACACACGAAAACCTTCCCAACAGCGTCCTGTCACGTTCCTAACTTCACCAATAGATCGTACTGCAAGTTCATTTTCGTTACAATGCGGTTAGCACAAGGCACGTTGTCTAGAAAAAGCGTCGAGGATAACAAGTGATGTTAATGACGCCACATTAAAGAAGAGACAAAGCAACGCCACGGGCGAGACAGGTTTGCATGCGAGCGAGTTTCCGCGCCGTGCAACAAACCGTCAACAGCTCGCGATCGCCGACCAACGCGAACAGAGCTGCATAAACAGTGACAATAACGCAAGACGGTGAGAACGCGCCGTTAAGAATTTCGTAAACGTCGCTAATATAACTGCAGCGAGCAGAAAGCAAGCTTTTCAGTAGGAGATATGCGAACTGATTGCAAACCCGCCAAAATGGAGCGCTCACCTGAGTCGGCCGATGGTGGACAGTTGAACGTCCACAGCTGATTGCAAAGCCGTAGAGCCAGAAGACGCTGGAGTTGTTGAACGACGATTGACAGGACGACAACCATCCACACTTACATCGACAGCAAAAGCCCAACGCGGCTACTTGAACCTCTAGGGCGCGCACGCCGTTTAGGCAGCACTCCGAAAAATGTAAACATACCGCGCGGGAGTGCTTGAAACAAACGTTACGTCACATCCGCCTAGCGCTCATCCTCACCCGTCAAAACAGCCAGTTAATTCCACCGCTGAAGGGCAGGTTTCCAGCAGACCTTCCGCCAGCCGCACACCGGACTTCTTTATCGGTATTGGTCATAGTTTCATACAAATAACTTTATTATTGTATGAAACTCGATGGTATTGGTAGAGTGTACTCTAGTATAGGCGGTGAAATGTTTGAGTGGCGCCCCATGGCTCTGACGTCGGCTTAAGGACTCACGCCGCTGTCGTCTGCTAAACTCCGCTTGTGGGAGGCAGCAGTGCCTGCTCTAGAAATCCCTCGTTTTGATGCTCTAGTGCATTGAAAAGCGTATTTTTAGTAATTCAGTAATTTTTGCCAGCTTCTGACATATCTGAATAATTTCAAGCTGTAGCTAGTCTACGCAGTGAAAGCAAACACGGGAGTTTGACAACTTCACTTCAGTGTCCCTTTAACGGAGTACTGACACGAAATTTTCAGGTTAAGGTGTTGGCTATCTGTGCTTACCCGCCATTAATCATAGAATATGGCGCATTAGATCGTCGATCGCAACGTAAATAATTGCTTAGTCTCGTTTATTCCCGTCAGTTTTGCTTTCAAAGAAACAAACACCTGGGCGGCCGTCATCACAGGAGGCCGCACTTGACTTCGCGGTTCCAGAGCCTTCTATGCCACTCAAAAGCTTCGCCATTAGGCGGAGCCTAAAGCACAAGGCATTGCGATGACATCTTCCGCTATATCGGGGCTCAAACGTCACCAAACATAACCAGCCCGCCATATCGGGGCCCACAAGCTGTCTATGTGATCTAAAACCGGAATGATCCTGGCGGCGGTCTTGCTTGCCGAACGTCTAGTCCGGTTGCCGGTGCCATGGGTAACACCGAGCTGCTGTGCGCACCACAAGTAGCACGCACACCACAGAAACGATTACCGCATAAAAGATATCGTCTGTAAGAAAATACAACAGCACCGTACCGCAACCTCTTGCAAGGACATTTTGAGGTATTCACGCAGCTGTCATCCCAGGACGTAGACTTCCAGCACAGCGTCCTGAGAGTGTGACAACACTAGGAATCGCAAACGGAGAAATAATAAGTCGCTTTCAGTTGGTCGAATCGGTCGAATCGGAGCAGACAGCTTCTTTTCCTTCAGAATAAACGGATAACTTGTGGTACAACGAAGCAAGATGTAGGTATTGCGAAATAGTCGACAAAGGGCGGCCGTTTCTATCTTCACAAACCCAAGAGATCACGTGCGCGTCACCCTATTTCAGTCGTCCATTCTACTTCGCCGGAAGAACATGCGGCTGCTGTTTCCCAGTCGTCTTTCAAGCGCCACCCCTTAGATGTGCAACCCCAACCATTTAATCATATGCGACTCCGCAATTTTATATCAGTAACAACTAAGTTTGCAACCCGTCACTGCGCTGGTTGCGAATTCGTGGTACTGAAGTGCGATGTGTGTGGCAGCTAAGTTATGGTTTTATTTAAGGTTACGTTCATTACTTCAGCGGCTTTCTTATCGGGCCCGTGTTGCTGTGACGCTTGTGTTGTTCCATTACGAGTGAGGAAGGAGTGACACTACAAGACTACCTCGCGCTACGCCACGCGAAGTTTCAAGTTTCACGGGGATACCGCGTAAACTCTTCCTTCCTGGTGTTTTCCCCTGCTTACCCTCTTCCTAACGAGGCACCTGGAAAGGCGTCCGGATGGCGTCGCTTCTTCCTTCTCTCCCTCCAGCATTGGTGCCAGGGGTGCTAGCACGGTACTAGGAGATGAGGTGACGGCAACCGGCAATTGGCAAAGTTTAGGACGGCACGCACTCAAGACGGCGAGACGGGAAAGCAGCTGGCCGCTCAGCTCTCTGGTTATTTCGGCTACTGGGTGGAGATGGCTGAAGGTCCGAAGACGTACGACGGTCCCCGGAGCATATGATCTCCGAGCAGTTCTTTCGTTGCTGCAGCTCGAAGCTCGGCGTTTTCTTAAAGTACCGGGAATGCAATTCTCTTGCTACGCTAGCAGCGTATACGGACGGCTTCCTGGAAGCCCAGTGTTTACCCAACCTAGGACAAGCTGCTGATGATGCGCGAGATACAAGACAAGAGCCACTTGACAGACCGAAGAGATCGCCTGCCAGGTGCTTCTTGTGCGGCCGAGTCGGACACCACGCTGCGTGCTGTCGGAACTCACCCAAGGATTTTCCGAAGTAAAAGACATGCTGAAAGCTCGGTCAAGAGGCAGAGAAGCGCAAGTGGGGCGATGAGAATGTCGTTGCTTGCGCGTCGGCCGAGCGTTTTACCGCTCGTCATGGCGGCTCGAAACCGCAGCGTTCCCAGAATTCCAGCACCCGGGCTAAGAACGAAGTCCATCATTCGGGGCATGACAATCTCATTCTTCTAATCGAAGGCATGCCCGTTGTCGAAGGACGCGTACTTGGGAAAAGAGCAACCGTGCTAATGGAGTCGGGATGTAATGCGGCGATCGTATGAGGAGCCTTGGTTTCAAACGACTGCTTTAGCGGGAATAGTTTTGCACGACAAACTTTCGAAAGGTGGGGCTCATTGTGATGAAGTGGCCGAAAGGCGAAGAGTGCAACCCCCCAAGCAGCAAGACCCCTGGGCAATCCCCAACGGTGTATGTTCCGGAGTATTGGCGGTGAGCGCGACCACGGGCAGCGCTGCAAAGCGCGCCTCCGTGACGTCATCTTAGGGATTCTCGCATTTGTCGTCTGCTTCACTCGGGCTCGCTCTCCCTGCTGTTTTTTTGCGCTCGGTTGACGTCTCATGCTTGTCCGCACCACATTTTGCGTGTGCGTAACTTTTTATCATAACAATACACTTAAAATCGCCTGCACTAGCTCAAGGCGTGCTTTCACGTATAGGTTTCGATACCGCTACGGAAGAAACATTGCCGGCGTTGTTCCATTCTTTACGAAGCCGGTCTTGTACGCAGCGCGAAGAGTCGTAGCTAGGTGTCGGCTTCTGTTGTAGGCAATATTTCGAACAAAGGGAACAGCCAGCTGCTAGCACCCGACAACAGCGAAAATACGAGACCAAAACAAATTTCAGACCTGCCTTCGCGGCTGTCGGCTTTGGCAGAAGGCATTACGATTCTCGGTAATCGCATGTAAGGTAGATCAGTTTTTGCAACGTTGACGAACGCTCGAAAGTATTGTATCTGATCACTTTACGTTGTCGTGGCATGAAAGTGTGCCGACATGCACTATGGTCCACAAAAACTGTAGGCAGAGTTCCAAATAACCCACAACATTGCTTGCACTGACGTCAGGATAGCTGCCATGTTGATGAACCGCGTGAAGTACGAAAGGCAGTGAACTTATCTTGTGTTCTGATCTCGAGCAGCGCTAGGGCAGCTGCGAGCAGTGCACAAAAAAGGGTGGTGGTTACGTCACGTGCAAGAACTAGTATGCAGGTTTATTCAGGAAAACGAGCCACGTCTGCGGTAAAAATACAGTAACGCTATGTTTGTTCATAGCTGCAGGGATATTTTGTTACATTTCCCAAAGCCATATCTTCTCAATATTCAGATATGCGTTACAGGAAAGCTTCACTCAAGACGAGGAGGAGGAGCCGGAGGAGAAAACATTATTTAACCGTAAAATCGAGAGAATCAGTTGGCCGGGTCCTCAGTCCAGGACAAGAGAGTAAGATTAATTTTGTTCTTTACGCCTGGAAATAAAAGTTGGAAAACAATAAAGAGCGGCTTGGAAATATTCATCGGTTTCGGTTCTTGTTATATATGCACATATACTATTTATTGCGTTCGTTAGCGACTATATAAAGCTTTCAACACCGTAATCCTGTCGTAACTGCTCAGGTTGACAGTCAGTTCGTTGTGATAACGACGGTTACGATAGAAATTCGGAGCACAAAAGCCGCTTTCGAGTACTCTGGATAACGTTGTCTGAGGCGCGATCGCGGTGGCATAGCACAAACCTTCTCTTTGTATTTGGATGTGAATAAACAACTCACGCTGCAAATATATACCTTTTTGCACGCAGCCATTAGGAAAGCCAATTTGTGAAAAAGGGAATGTATGCCATACAGCATGAAGAAAATATCTACACGATCTTTGTGAGCCTCCCAAAGAACCCCAAACCTACAATAAGACGTTCGTGACGGCTCAGAAAAATTAATGCGTTGGGCACACAAAAAAAAATAATCTGATTCAAGTCAACGAAAGAAATAGATGACAGACGCTGTGCGGCTGGCGAATAGGAGCCCGCTGCTTGGTG
Source organism: Haemaphysalis longicornis (assembly GCF_048455015.1). Taxonomy (NCBI): domain Eukaryota; kingdom Metazoa; phylum Arthropoda; class Arachnida; order Ixodida; family Ixodidae; genus Haemaphysalis; species Haemaphysalis longicornis. The sequence continues at coordinate 150,213,109 of NW_027526385.1, read as the reverse complement.
CGTAGCATTACAGACTGTTGAGTCTCCATAAGAGCATCTCGAAAATACTGTAGGGAAGCGTACGCATTTTGAATACTTATCGAGGAGCTCTGAGCGTTGAACCTCGCGGATAAGCTAGAAAGGACGAGTTACACCCGATTTCTAACTGATACTCTGAAGAAAGTTGTTGTCTCTCTCTCTTCGTGTGTTGTAAACTTGTGGCGGTAGACTGGCTCACATTACCACACTTTTCATCGTTTATCCGGTTGATAAGTCGGGAATTATTTTATAAAGCGCCAAAGGAGAAAAACTACCATGCGCGGTCTGCGACGCCCGCACAAACTGAAGGCTGTGACGACGTATGGTCCCTAGAAATACTTGCTCATATTTCTAGGGACCATAGACGACGAGAGGAGATGCACCGTGATTGGACGATGTACAAGATTAGCATTCCAACAAGTTCCGGTGTCGGTTCTGTCAAACAACATGTTTGACATCCGACGGCATCGTTGGATGGACATTCTCCATATCTCAGTAATCATCGTACCGCGCGCCTGCCATGTTGTCGGCTGTAAAATGCTTAAGGTAAGCCTCCCAGCAGTGACGTCGCTAAGGGGGGGCTGGAGGGGCCCTGGGTCCCGGGTACCAGCTCCTTGGTAAGCGGGAGCGGGTGGCACTTGTGAATATATAATGTGTAAAGTGGACGTCTGCAACGAGACCGCGGCTTTGGCCTGCCGGCAGTCTATTAAAATTTGCTTCCTGATACGAATTCTGACATCCAACAAAGTTGCCGGTATCGATGATTGGCGCGCCTTAAAGAGTTAATTGGCTGCGGGGTTACGGAGGGGAAGAAGTAACGGTTCCTGGCCACCCACGCACAGTAGGAATAACGTACGGGATGATTGCGTTTTACGTCGATGTATAAAGAGCATATGCGGCCAGTCACCAGGACATGCAGCATGAGCTGAAAGCCACGCGCGCCGTTGATAGTATTTAAATGTATCTTGATAGTACACGCATGAACTACGCTCCGTAGCGAGGCGCTGTGTGAGTGACCACAGCTACTACGTGTGCCTAGTCACCCGTGAGAAAGGAACCGAGCTGGTTCTAAAAAACATCGGTTTCTTTTGGTTGGCGATTGCGATTCTATTTCCTCTGCTACTGGGAAAGGGAAGATTCATCCTGGGCCGTCTTGAGCTAGAAGACTGTACAACGACGTGAAAGAGAGAGAGAGAGAGAGAGAGAGAGAGAGAGAGAGAGAGAGAGAGAGAGAGAGAGAGAGAGGGGGGGGGCACCATTATTAAAAAGACTGGTTAAGTGCGTTGTGTGACGAGAAGCCGTAGCCTGCCGGTGACCATGCCAGCTCGTTCCGCGAGTCTCTTGTCTCAAGGTCCGAGCTGCCCAGCGTCTTCTCCCAGAGCTGGAATGAGGGGATCAAGGCAGAGGGTTCTTCAGGGCATGCCCATATGAGATCGGCAACAGTGTCCTTCGCACCACAAGCAGGGCAGTTAGGTGGCCGATATAAAGTCGGGTTAATATGTGCAGTATGAAGCGGCGTGGCAGTGTTTTCGCCTTTAGTAGGCGCCACAGACGTTCTTCGGCGTTATGTGCGGACGGATGCACTCGGACGGATACATTCGGCGGCAAGGCGGTAGTGCGCGGTGATTTCTTGATAACTAATAAGTTGTCGCGGGCTGGTCGTGCTCCATGTAAGGGAACGAGGCTTGGTCCTGCTCGGGTCATGATTTCTCGAGCCGCTTTGTTGACCGCTTCGTTATCCCCCCCCCCCCCCAATTTTGTGTGGGTAGGAGACCAGATCATTTCCACTTGAGTGGTAGGAGGGCCTTTAGGCGAATTTTGAGTGCCAGGGGGCAATAGTCCCTTTGGAAAAGTTTTTGATTGCCGTTTTCAAGTATGAAATTATGATTGCAGGGGTCGACCGGTGAGCTAGCGCCCGCACAAGTGCCGCCTCTTCTGTCGTTGCCCGATTCCGGGTGCGCTACAGTAAGGGAATCGATGGGTGGAATGTTTGGGTCATATAGAGCCGTCACACCATACGCGTCGTGATGCATATAGTCGGCCGTGTCCACGTATACCGTGCTTGCGTTGTTTGGGTACTTCTCGGTTACAGTTCGGGTTCGTTGCTAGGCACCTATAAAGTGGTCAGGCATTTGGAAAATAGGTTAGCAAGCTTTTATAGTATAATATCTCCTACCTTCTTTAAAAGGTCCACGATTATGCAGTCGGCACCGTCAGTCTACAAGATTATTTAGCGATGCCCAAAGGGCATCGCAAGATTATCTTGTAGACTCAGTAGTTTCCCCAGGGAAAGTTTCTCAGTAGTTTCCCCACCGCTTGCGTAAAGAATGGTTTAGAATCATTCCGCTGCTTTTATTATACAGTATAACCTCGCTACAACAGACCATGATAGGCATCATGGTTTCAGTATGCTATACGCCTCGAGCGCGGCATGTAGGGGCGCCACTGAAATCCCCCTAGCGGCCCGTTTCGAAAGCAGCCGCGGGAGTCCGCGTCCCGCTCCCCACTGTCGCCGCTGCTTTTGCGGCACGTTCACGACCGAGATTTACCGTTTGCGGGAGTTTGAAATCCACGTTTATGTGGAGCAGACACTCTTTTCGCAAATGGGGTGTGTTTACGAGAGTGTAAATGTTCCTGACGCGATCTTAGTGTGGTATATTCGGTCTGTATAAGCGCCAGGCGTGTCACAGACCAGCGTCGCGGAACCAGCTTATGATGGAGCCGATTCATAGTTACTCTTCCCTGAATTTACTAGCAGCGTCTCCGTAACCACCGGTTCCTCAGATGTTCATGCTACGGCTATACACTACGATGTAAATCAGTTTTGTGCGCTTACATAATCAGCGGAGCACTCATACCTGACAGCACGCGAGTTACGTTTGCCAATATTGTACCTCAGATATTGATCACCACCATTTACAAACCAGTCTGTGTTAATTTCGGGAATATTCAACAAAAGCACAATGGACAATGCATAATTATACTCGGGGTCAGCAGACGACAGAAATGTCTTGTGAGGTGAGCGCCCGTAAACATTCATATGCTACATATATCCTCTGCGAGCAGCGCGGAGATGGGCTTAGAATATAAACCGCGTCTGCGACTAAATGCTTCTTTGATATAACGTCATATGGCACAGGGAGCCTGCAGAATAAAGCAGAAACTAAAATCAGAGGGCCTTATCACATGCCACACGCTTCCGACACCTTTCATCGCTTGTTGAACTGCTTACTCTGTATACCTCCAAAAAATGCGTCCGCCGTACGATCAGCTCTTCGTTGGAATAGAAAAACAAAAGCAAAGTGAACGCAAGATTTGTGTGTGTGATTACTAAAACGTTCATTGCTTGATTACGCTCCGCAATTGTACACAGCGCCCCCCCCCCCCCCCCCCGATGTCTCGCGAAATAGCAGTGCATTTCGCGTATAGTCGGTCTGGTGAACCCTACCTAGCTTAAGTATCGACGAACGTCTTTAGCATGTCAGAAGCTGCACTGTTTTTTTTTTCATTTCCGTTAGAGATATTATGTTTCTTCCGACTTGCACAGCATTTATTTTTCCGTGGTTTCATTAACTTGCTTTGGTTCTTGCTACAAGGCGTGTGTGGGCACATATTTAACGACGCACAGGCTTGGAATATGCTTAAATTTTCGCATGGTTTATATTCTTATAAAAGGCACAAATTATTGTCCGAGATTAGGTAATCACATCCCCGAAACATATTTTTCTGCGACGTATATATTCGAAACGAAGCCGCATTCGTTGTCCACGCTGCAAAATGAAACCAACCTCTCACTGGGCCAGTATCAGGTCTAAACGAGGCGACAGTAGAATTCATTTGGGCTTGACTTATTTGGAGGTGAGAGGGGTGATATGTTGCTACCGTCGCCGACGCCCGGAAGAGCGGCGACGAAGCGCGCAGAACCGCGTCCCCGGGTAGCTTAAGCTTGGAGGTGATCGCGTACTCAACGAAAACGCAGCTGCTTTTTAAGTGACCTAAACGCACTCTTTGCTATAAACGTCATCATAACATGTTTTTTTCAGGGCGCGGAAAGGCGAACAGAAGCAAAACAGAACCAGAACACTGCACGAGCCCCTATCAGCCACGCAGCGCAAATCCCGTCAACGCTGCGGAGAAGCGGCGGCAGGCGGCGCAGCGATCGCGAAGCTTGAGGCGTATAGACAAAGTATATGTGGCCAATCCAAATATTGTAACTACGCTTTTATAGAATCATGAATAAAGAGTGTTATAAGAAAGTCTGAATTTGACCTTATCGACTTAAAAACAAATCAAACAATAAAACTACGCTGGTCATTTCTCAAGATTCAGTTACAACTGAAGCAGGTTAGTACTGAGCCTTCAGGATGACTTGTTTTTCAGCAGTTTCGTCCTGTTTCGACACTATGATGCCGCAGACTCACATGCATGAGTCTTGTTACATTTGCTGTGCTCCCGTTGTATGGCACCCCCTGAATCTTTTCATTTCTTCATATTATTACTCTCTTTCACTTCTTCAACCTGCACTTTCATTTCCATTTCTGCACGTGAACATAAACAAAGTGCAAATTAGGGTCTTGTTGTTAAGCTTGGAGATTTCGCGACCTGTAATATATGGGGGCATTTTTTTCTTTCAATTGCGGTAGCTTTCATATATAAACGCCCGATCTTCTGCTCTAAACATCGTTTATTTTTATATCCTATAAATTATCTGGCAGGATATCACACTTGCGCATACAGCAAACGGATGCAAAAATTTCACTTCTATTACTTGAGTTATTTTAAACTGTTTCAAATTGTTTTTTCTTTGATCACTATTGTAAAGTAGAGAAACACGAACACTGCGAAAGAATAAAATGGAAGTTTGTCTGCACTTGAAATGTACACTGTTGAGTTGCAAAGATGGACTTCCTAACCTTTTAAACTGATCCGTTATAACCGAATGTACGTTGCAACAGAATCCGCAGTACGGGAAGTTTATTCAATGGCACAGACGGGAAGACGAACCGAGAATTACAATATCCAAATACCTGTTCTGAGTCGATCTGCTCTAAAGAGCTTACTGTAGTATCCCGTCCATGCTGTGGGAAATTTTCGCCTGTTCGTCTCTACGCGCTTACATTGTCTTTCCCAACAGCTAGTTCCTTCCTAGTAGCTTTTAATCATCGTCCACCCTTCAGTGTTTCCCTGATCATTAATCATGTAACGCACACGAATGCCATCCGCTTTACTTCTGGTAATCAACCTGGACACCTCCGCCCATTCAATTTCATCAACCATACTCAACAATTTTAGTACTATGTTTTGCAAGAACTTCCTTCGTTTTTTTAATTCGTTTGCCAGCTTAAACGCGGCTTCTCCTACAGCTGCTGTCGACTCTGTGATTACTATTCTTAGGTGGTCGTTTAGCCTGTCCACAATGTTTTCCTCGTCAACGGCTAAAAGGGCCATGAAGACAATATACAAGTTTTTATACCAAAAATTTTGCTTTATAATGCCTTCAGCACTTGTACGGCCGCAAATGATGCTTTGCTCATTGGGAAAATAAACAATTCAACACTTTCGGCTGTGGTGTTGTCATTCGACAACACCACATAAACCGTCCTCTAGTTACTTGACAAAATTAAAACTGCGTTTTCTGGGCAAGGGTTCTTCAAGGATGCCTCTTGCGATAGACATCACCACCATTGATGCGTTGTTGTGTGGTTGGCCGATATGAAAAAGCTCCAGTGGACACAGGGTATGATGACAGGGTGGGTAAGGAAACTATAATCGCGGTTTGCACTATATTTCCTGTAGCCTCAGGCAGCTCTGTAGCTTTTAGGACAACAGAAAAACTTTTTACGAGAACTAAAAAAATAAATTTCCAAATGACGTGGTTAATTGCCTTGGTTGTGAATTGATAAATTCTTGCACTATCAGCGTAATTTTTATTCCTACTCTTATGAGGTTCCAAGCTGTACAAAGACACGCATTAACAAAATTTGTCGCTCAAAAGCAAAATTTTGCAGAAGTGCTGATTTGCAAAAGGCCACACACACGGACAGTCTTAGTGAAGTTTCAGCCAATGAGACTCACATGGCGATTCGTTCCACACGTTGAAGTCCCGATCGCAGCTGGTACATCAGACATTGGTGCACGTTTTCCCCCATGATTTCCACATTTTGTGACTGCACTTCTCTGATATTCATGGCAGCCTATGGAGGAAGATGAAACCGCCCTGGGCTAAAGTCCAGTCATAGCGAGTGCGGCGCTAGCGTCACCTGTTGATGCTCAGCCCCACTGCTCACCATGCTCTACGACAAAATTCAAGCTTTCCTGCACCCAGCACTAGAGTCAAAGCTCCATGAGCAATTGTGGTGTCCACAAATGCACACGCGTGTGACATTGGCGTAAAATATGCCGAGGAGTAGTTCGGCAGTTAAACCACTCTAGCAAATATTGTGTTGTCAATTATTTTCAGTGTATAGTGAAACGTTTCGCTAAAAGAAAGGATTTTTTTTAATTGCGTGCTGACTGGTGACGGTTCGAATAGCCGGACTTATTGGTTAGAGATATATATATATATTCATGTGTAGTCCAGGCAAGTATTTTATTCATTGACATTACCACCAAAAATGTTGTTTATCCTAGGGCAAGATTTCCCGAGCAGGAGTTCTTTATTATGTAACACAAGCATAAACTTTCTTTTTGAAGCAGTACTAGTATTGCCTGACTAGTGCAGCTGGTGGTGCATACGGTGAAATATTTTGCTGAAAAGCCAACTTCATCCACGTTCTCTAATGATGATGCTTTGAGGTGTTTCATCATCATCTCCAGCCTCTCGACGCTCACCTCAGGGCAAATGCCTCTCCCATTAATCTCCAATTATCACGGTCCTGTGCTAGCTGCTTCCAATTTATTCCCGCAAACTTCTTGGGCTCATTTGCCTATCTAACTTTTTACCGCCCTCTGCAATGCTTGCCTTCTCTAGGGAACCACTCTGTTACCCTGAATGACCAACGGTTATCTTGCCTTCGCATTACATGCCCTGCCCACGTCCATTTCGTCTTAATTTCAGCTACTATGTCCTTCAAAGGACATGCGTTTGTTCCCTGACCCACTCCGCTCTCATCTTGGCCCTTAATGTTACACCTATCATCGCCCGTTCCATTTCATTGATTGATTGTAGGGTTTAACGCTCCGACGCAACGCAGGCCATGAGTCGCGCCGTAGTGGAGGGCTCCGGATTAATTTTGACCACCTGGGGATCTTTAACGTGCGCCGAAATCTCGTACACACGGGCGTTTTTGCTTTTCGCCTCCATCAGAAAAGCTGCCACCGCGGCTGGGAATCGAACCCGCGACCTCGTGCTCAGCATCGCCCGTTCCATTGCTCGCACAGTTGTCCTCCATTTAAGTTGAACCCTCTTAGTGAGTCCCCAAGTTTCTGCCCCTTCAGCAAATACCGGTAAGATGCAGTTGTCATACTTCTTCAGAGACAAAGGTAGGCTGCCATTCATTATCTGAGAATGTCTGCCGAATGCCCTCCACCCCATTCTTATTTTTCTAATTACCTATCTTTGCCTCAAGGTTGGGATACGTGGTCACTTGGCCTAAGTATATATATTCGCTTACCACTTCCACTGCCTAGTCACCTATCTCAAACCGCTGTGCTTTCGTGAGGTTATTGATTACTTTAGTTTTCTGCACATTAATTTTCTGGCACATGGTTCTACTGTCCAGTGCGCTAAGCATGCTTTGCAATTCGTCCCCCAAGTTACTTAGCAAGGCAACATCAGCAGCAAACCTGAGGTTACTGAGGTATTCTCCATTAACCTTTACTCCCACCTGTTCGCAGTCTATTGTTCTGAATAATACTTGTAAACATGCTGTGAATAACATTGGAGATTGTGTCCCCTTGTCTGACACCCTTCCTTATAGGCCTCCTGCGCTGCCCAGGGGGCGCTGCGCAAGCGGCTTCCGGGCAGTACTTCCGGGTAGTACAAAGCTGCGCGGGTCCCATAGGATCCCGTGTTGACAGAAGCAAAATGATCTCGACGCTCCCGATTATTTTGCGACGTGGTCACCAGCTCATCCCCGACGCGTCCGATCTATTTCAGCGATCAACGTGGCATTAGGGAGAAAAGCTTTGCAGCGCTAAACACGTTTACAGCGCCGACGAAAGTCCCGGGACCGTGACGGCGTCTGCTACTCGCAGGTTCACCGATCGATGGTCGTACGAAGTGAAATTTTAGTGAAATTTCTAGTTTAAACTAATACTCTGGGTGACAAAGACTTCTCAAAAACAGCCGATCAAAAAAGAAGTGTGACGCAATCGGCGATGATCGCGCTTTAAAAAGCCAGGGAGTCTGGCGGACCGCTGAGTGCGCCGCTCTTTTGCGTACCTGCACACTATGCGTGCACTTTCATTAAACAGTGCTCGTTTGCGTCGCCGTTACGAATGCATGGTGCATCGTTAGCTTGCCGTTTTGTTGCGTGGCTCAGTGACAAAATACCGCGACCGTCAGAAGCGTGAAATCTGTTTTGCGATTCCGAAATTAGTGGCCGTAAAACAAAGTTGTCGGGCGAACTAAGAGGCCGCTCGCTTTCCTTGTTTGCTCTCACTTAACCTAATTACGCTCTTGCAGCATACATTCCCAGTTCGCATTTAATAGCCTAGAATGAGGGCCGAGTTCCATGCAGCCGACACGGCGGAGGGCTGGACGGCAAATGGGTGGGGGGGGGGAGGGGAGGGGGAGGGGGAGGAGCCGGAGGAGGGGGCTTTGAATGCAAAGAGAAAAAATTTAATATTTGACAATAATCTGGCGAAGTGTGAAGATTGGGGGGGGGGGGGGCAATTCAACTGGAGGACGCCAATTCTCTGTTCTTGTCTCGCTAACTCCATTTGAAGTCAAAACTGGCGTGTCGGCGTTCAGATTCGACGACCCCTGCACTAGAAAACCAACAGATGTTATAGAAGTACACATCTCTGCAGGCAGCGGGCGTGTGATTTGGTGCGTGTTTTGCGTCCTTTAATAGCGCCTAATTTGATTATGTAATTGGCGCTATTGCCCCAACTACTCGCTAGTATACATGTACCCTGCCGTTCGTAAATAGTGCGGCGTAAAACGTTGCGCAAGAATCATTTAGTTTGCGAAAATACGAAACAAAATTTCCACTCGTTTCAAAGGCGGTGCCAGGCCAGCAGTGTCAGCTGAGTCGGCTGCGCAATTCTTGCGTTCGCTTGCATGCTCCCGATGAAGCAACCTTTTGCAGTTACCTCAGGATGTAAGATGAGCACCGTTCCGTGTTCATGCTACTCGTGAACTTTCCTTTGTCGACCGCACGCAAGAAGAAAAAACTGTAACTGTCGCCAAACAGTTAAACCACCCGAACTGGCGATACTGTCCCACGCCGCGACCACCGCGACAGCTCGCTCAAAAGAAAGCCGACAAATCGGCTTCTTTTTTCGGATATTATTTTGTTTGGCCTCTGCAGCTACTTTAAGGGATATTTCATATAGTATGCAGTCATTTAAACACGCCACAACCTGCTCTCACTCTGGCGTGTAATTGCGAACACATGAAGGGCGGCGAGGGTCGTCTGCTTTTGTACTACCCAGAGGCGTCGGCCGCTAGGGGCGCTGCATGTCGCCTAAACTCCAGCGCAGGAGGCCTATAGGTATTTTACTACTCTCCTTATGGAGGACTATGGTAGCTGTGGGCCCATTGCAGATATGCCCCAGTATTCTTACATAATGTTCGTCTACACCTTGCTTCCATAATGCCTGAATGGCTGCTGAAGTGTTTAGCAGGCACCAAACCGTAGGATTGGCCAGGGAGAGTGCCATCTCTGGAACTTCATCCAAATGCTCTTCAACCACACCACTCGCTCGCCATTCAAAGCTGGTGTGGACACGTGTACACAAGCGTCGCAATAACACACCACCATGGGAGCCAATCAGTTAGTCCAATCATGTCACATCGCAGGTCAGGCTCTCGTCAAGCAGTTAACTTAGCGCCAGATGGGTAGGCCACGCATGGTTCGCTCCACAGAAGAGTGGCCAGCCATTGAGGAACGTAAACATTCCTAATACTCGAAGAACAATGATTTACAATAAGATACGAAACAATTGTGGTTAGGTAAAGCTCTGCAAACTGAAAGAGTTTTGTTTTGGTTGACCGATGGTTTTTCACTTCCATGTCTTTCGTTGTGTGTTAATTTTGGCAAGTGTTTTTTATGTTGTTTTGCAGCCAGAGTGTATTTTTGCTTTCACTGAGGTCAATTTTGCATGTACCTCTTTCAAGAGGTTCATTCATTTTTCCAGCATTGCGAGCATGATCTTGTGAAAGTCAGGTATTTCCTGGTAGAGCACTTTATTCAGCATACAAGAAAGAACCCACTAGTACAGCACTGGAATACAGTATGGTGAACATTAAAAACAATTCACAGATCACATTTAGTACAAAGATGCTGTTTGTACTAGAACTGCAAATACAAGCATGTTTCGAAAGGTGCAAGGAACTTGATACTTATAAAAACTTGGAACTGTAAAATCCTCGTTAAAAGTGTATAAAATATCGAGGTCGTTTTTGCTCTTTATGCCTGCATCTCTAGAAAAAATGATAAATGAGCTACAAGTCTGTAGTACAACAAAAATGTTTCAGAGAACAGGTGTTTGGCAATGTTTGCAAGCCACAAAGATCCTGTTTCTGCCTGCGGTTGTTTCCAGACTGCTGCAACTCTTCTGGGCAACCTGCACAACGAGTAATAACCAAAAGGTGTGTTAAGGTTTGCTTCTGCCTTGTAACTTTATCAACTCACAACAAAATGTGTTAGTTTTATGCAAATGTTGGTTGACGCCTTTCTGCAGGTACAAAGCACCTCGCAAGGTGTTATAGTGCACCCAAGTGAATGTTCCCCAGGATTATGTGGCTTCATCACAATGTTTGATTTCTCTTAGTGTTTAGCCTTCAAGCAACAGATACTCAGTGAACTTGTTAGGTTCAATGTTATTAGGCTAAGTACCATAATTTAAACCTGCAAACATTACATTTCTGCCCAACTTACACTGAAATTGTACCTCCAATCTGTTAACTGTAGTGTTGCGGCCTGGTTATCTTTTAAAGGCAAGTCAGTGGACAATGCGAGAAGAGTGACAATCAAACCCATTTTTCTTGGAAAGGAAGGCACGCCAGATGGCTGACAAAGTAGTGACATCAATTAACCAGACAGCCAACAAAAGGATTACCTCTGTAAAGTGAATAATCAACACGAATTAGCCACTAAACAAGCTCCAAGTGACTAGGCTCATTATGCATTCGTAAAGAACACATTTTGCCAATTCAAAAACACAATCATAAACCACCGAAAATGTGATTGTAAGGAAGAAATCATTGCTCAAAGGCATTTACTGCCCTGCAATATCGCACCACATTCACAGTGCTTGCTAGCAATAAACAAACGTCACTTTGGTGTGTCAGCAGACATCGGAACAAAACACGTAAATTCCTTCTTGGGAAGTCCTTTCCACACTGCTCGTAGCAGACATGGCTGTGACACTCTCATCTGTGACTAACATGTATGCGAAAAGGAAGATTTCTGCTTTGCTTTATTATTTACAAGCAAGCTTTTTGGCAACACCAATGGTGAACAACATTTAGGTGGGCAAAGTAATGTTAAAATAAAAAATCCAGTGCAGTACCATTGCATACCAGGACTTCAAATAAAATGGAGAGGTTCAAAATGTAAAAGATGGCAAAACATTGTAATATATGCGAATAAGATGGCCTTGAGCATATTACAAACACCAAGCAGTACATTGTAGACCAAGACTTCAAAGAGAATGGCGAGGTGCAAAACTGTAAAAGACTGCAAAACATTGTATTATATGGAAATAAGATAGTATCTAGCATATTATAAACAACAAACAGTGAAAAGTAATTCACAATATACAGTCTTTACCAAAATTTTGTCGGCCAAGCCGGAAACGCGCAGGCTGCAAAAAATTCAATGTACAAACTTACATCCTGAGTGAGGCAGAAACTTTTTATTCAGGAAGGCTAGAGAAAACACCTTTCTTTCTTAGTGCTTTAAAATATGTTTGTCCCATTTCAAGGCAAAGCCGATTCTTTGAATCCTTTGTGATCCAGAAGTCTTAGGATGGGCCCATAATATATTGACAAAGGGTGTACATGCTGAGCCTAGATATGCATGCACCTGCATACCTGTTCTTTTTCAACATCAGTTTTCTTAAAGTGAATAGAACCCTCTGATGTGCCATTGTATTTCACGAGCTCCTGAAACACTTCATTGGCACACATACAGTTGACAGAAAGCATCCAGTGACACACGTGCTTGGTGCACCAAAGACCTCACTCAACAGAGTCAATGAAAAGATGCAAGGACTGCCCTTGGTCCTGAGTGTGGCGTGGCTAATAGTTTGAAACGAAGCGCTCATTTTATCTCATCATTTGAGACTGCGTGGCTGTCTACTTCCTACATTATAGTAGCAGCTGGCATCCATAGTAATGGAAGGCATAGATGAGTCTCAAAAACATGATACAACTTCAAAGCTCAGCCCCTCAGAGTTATTTCTTGGCACACACACACAGAAACAGCGCTTCAAAACATGAACTCTAGCCCCCCATTTTGGTTGAAACTATCACTCAATACAAGAGCTGTAGCATTCTATAATAAGCTTGCATGGTAGTTCACAAGGTGACTATTATGGTATACATGCATTATTGAACAAAACTTGCGATTCATCTGCACCAAAAACTTAAAAGCAACAAGACAATTATACTCCGTTGAAAAGCCACCAGCCCGACTGTGAGGCGAGACTACACACTGGGGTTAGACGACATTAACTTCGAAATAGTCCAGTCAATACAGGCAATGCAGAATGTGTCAGTACACCAGTATACTAGATTTCCCTTCTCTGAAACAGGTTGTGCATTGTTCCTACCAGCAGAATTGTGCATTGTTCAGATCAGACCTTTTTCTGCTAAAGATTCCTGAGAGCAGTCTATTTATCCAGTCTGCTCTTGAGCTTTTCTGGGCATAATTTGATCACTAATCCGGCTAAATGCTTCAAAAGTACTCAGGAAGTCATGAACACCTTAGCATATACAGACGAATGAGAAAAAATAATGAGCTTATTACTGATGCACTCACCACTTAACCTGCTGTGCAATAGCAGCCCCAGCACTGCCATTCAGGCTAGCCTGATTTCTTTTTTTGAAACTGAAGCAATGATGCTATGTAAAATGCGACAAGGAGCTGCTTGCTCTTCACCCAAGCCTTTGGCACTACGTCACTTTTTCAAATACGCCATTGTTTACATCTTAACACAGCCAAATCTGTTGACAAATAAAGGTGACGAAACAGGCACTTATAGAACCCTGTATTTAAGAAAATCCTGTGTCACCACTGTATTACACTAGTCCCGAAATTCTGATAACCATTTTCAAAATCAGAATACCTCAAATAGGCTTTCGGTGTTGCTAAACACTTATTCCAAAAAAAATTGCCACGTACCTGCTTCTTTCATTGCAAATGTCGACGAAAGACTAGTCTTTCGTCAATATTTGCCAAGTAAATGCCTCACTGTGCTTTCCCGATCACCTCTCATGCTATTCCTCTCCCATCACGCTCCTCCCAAGGTAAACATGCTAGAGGTTTGCTCAAGTCGATTTAAATTTACTGCGTTCCACTGCTCCAGGCCGGATGCCTCGATGCCAGCGCTGCCGTACGGCGGAGGGGCACATGAATCGAGGTGCCTTACTTCAACGTTTATAGAACCACTTTGCTCTACTGCACATGCATTCCAAGTGGAAAGTGGAACTTATCTAGTGGAAAATTTCGTAACTGTTTCAAAATGCCGCTATAAGCTGTAGTGGCACGGGCGACAGCAGGCGACAAAGTGAATTTTTTTATGCAGTGGATGCAGTATTTCATTGGCTATCGCAAAAATACAGCATATGTGAATTTGTTATTAAGTAGCACTGCACAAATATCATTTAAGTATTGATTTTCTGCCCCATATTTGCGTAATGTTTTGTTCTAGTTCAACAATGTTGACAAGTATGAACATTGTCACCAGACCTGTACGTTTAGATTTGGCGGTGTGTATATAAACCTATTGTGCGGTTTGTTTCACTCTAGCCGGGTGGCTGAATTTAGTTACAGACACACGAACAGACATACAGACAGACCAAAATTTTCCCTTTCGAGTAGCCGAAGAAAGACTGCCGGCTTTATAAAATCTGATTCATCTTTCGCAAGAAAGTGTTCGTTGATACTCTGCTGCTATATAGTAATGTTTGTAAGTCTTGTCTTTACTAGAAATTCCCTACGAAGGGTTAGAGCAATGACAAATGAACAGAAAAAATCAAATGAGCTTGTTCTAGGATACCATCGAATAGAACCTCTAAGAAATACTACAAGCACGTGTACGTACATTTTTCCTTGTGGAATCCATCACCAGCTGTAATTGCGTGTCCACCCTTGGTTCCACTGTCAAATAGGAAAGTGTTTGGAATAACGATAATTAAAACTTTAACAGCTAATAAACATTACACAAAGAACTGCATTGACCAGCCATGGCATGAATGGCTGATGCCTCTGAGGTCACATAAGAAAGCGTCCTGCAATCTTGGCCCTCGAATTGCACCATGCAATGATCATACTATAGTCCATTTATGCAAAGCGAAATGGTAATTGGAGTTTGTTGAACGAAAGCATTTGTTACTCAACACCAACTTATACAGGGTGTCCCAGCTATCATGCACCAAGATTTAAAAAAAGACCAATGGTGTTACTCGAACAAAACCTATTGCGTATTGTTTGCAGTATTGTGGAGAAGCGGGCAGTAATTTTTTCGTTAATGAGACTTTACTAATTAATTGTAATTAATTATCTAACTCGAGAAGTACTGTCATAATCACTAAAGTGTCAATGAGGCACTTGTAGGTACCCACGAGGGACATCTAACTGCGGTATTTTCAGCGTCGAACTAACTGCGTACTCATTTATTCTGACTGATAAAGAAAACCCGCGAAATATGAAAAATACCACGTGACAGCGCCTCCGCGCGCATTGTACAGCAGCGTCCCCATATAAGCTGATTGAAAGCAACTGCTTCGCCTGTCACCCGACTGAACAGACAGCGCATCACCTTGATAATGGCATGCATCGAAGGAGCAGCAACAGCAAGATTCGCGGGCTCGTGTGCAGATAAGGCGCAAACTCGGCCGCGATTTCTTCTTTCTTTCATTTGTTTATTTCATTCTGGCTAACTCAGAGGCAACCTGTTTGAGGGCATTGCTTTACGATGCGCGTTAATGCGCGCGGAGGCTCTGTCACGTGGTATTTTTCATATTTCGCAGGTTTTCTTTATCAGTCAGAATAAATGAGTACGCAATTATTTCGTCGCTGAAAATACCGCAGTTAAATGCCCCTCGTGGGTACCTACAAGTGCCTCATTGACACTTTAGTGATTAGGACAGTACTTCTCGAGTTAGATAATTAATTACAATTAATTAGTAAAGGCTAATTAACGAAAAAATTAGTGTCCGCTTCTCCACAGTACTGCAAACAATACGCACTAGGTTTTCTTCGTGTTACGCCATTACTCTTTTTTTAAATCTTGGTGCATGATAGCTGGGACACCCTGTATATGTAAAAATGGCTGTGATTAAAGAAAAGATTTTAAGCAGAAGACATGTGAAGGAAACTGTGGCTACAGCTCAGGTACTGAGAAAGAACTATAATTCATGATTAATTCCTTAAGAATAAATTGAATTCCAAATATCTCAGCAAACATTCCAATTAGCACTAAATGCAACAAATTTATTAGGTAACAAAAAGGACAAAAGCCTCACATGGTTAAGGCAAAAAATACAAATGCAATAAGACCCACTGTTCCCTTGTATGGAGAGACAAATGGAGAGACCCACTGTTTCGGTCAGCAGTGTCCGCACGGCCTAATATATTGCATATGGTTCGGCACACAGCAACAAGATGCAAACGGCAACAGTGGAGCAGTATAGCTAGCTTCAGCTACAGCATGTTAACGCTTGTCAGCATGAAACTAAATGAAAGCAGTTACAAATACAAAAAAGTTTAAATATGGCTGAAAACTTTTTCCGTGAATCCTTGCCCGTGCCACTAGTAAAAGGAGTTTAAATATCCACCGAGACGATGGGCCGAAACTCTCGTATACTGCAAGAGCTGCGTGCTGTGAACACTTTGAAACGGCTTTTATGGCATGCCCCTTGTGCAAGTAGTTGGATTGATTGATTGATAGTAGGGTTTCACGCGCCGATGCAGTGCAGGCGATGAGGCACGCCGCAGTGGAGGGCTCCGGATCAATTTTGACCACCTGGGGATCTCGTACATGGGCGTTTTTGCTTTTGGTCTCCATCAGAGAAGCAGCCGCCGTGGCCGGGAAACGAACCCGTGACCTCGTGGTCAGCAGCTCAACGCCTTTAGCCACTGAGCCACTGCGGCGGTTGCAAGTAGTTGGACCTAGCCCACACTGGCGTACACGGCCCGGTGCACTGCTCCAGCCACCTTAGGTTCCGAGCACTGCTCGATATCCTACGATTTGGCTGCCAAGCTCTATTCATGACATGCTGATGCTTATGTCTGACGAGGTTCTTTTTAGGCATTTCTCACGTACTAAGATCAAGATGTTATAAGAAATGATTACAGTTTAAGCTTTCTCGGCGGTATCCATCTCCACACACAAGCAATACTTACATTTTTACCTGAGCTTACAAATTTTATGTCAGTACTCCTTCAAGTACCAGAAAAAATGTAAGAAATTAATAAGAGTTCACACTCATTCTCAGGTGACATAAATGCCGCAAGATCGTGCATTGAAGGTTGCTAACAGTACTGAGAAGTATAGCTTAAATATTTTAGTTCTACTTACCAGTGTATTCCTTATGTCATTCAGTCTGTCTTCAAACTTCTTGCTTTCTTTTGCTAAATTCTAGGAAAGGAGAGCATTACACAAACTAAAACACCGATGAAAGACCTGAGCAAGAAATTAAAGGAGGGGTCAAACAGATGAAACAAGCATGTCAACGCCAGCCAGACTGAAAGTAATATTTTTAACTAAGCAGCTATTATGCTGGCTCATAAATATGCATATAGTTTGAGGCTATGGAACATAGCAGCACTTATTATGTATCGCACATTTAACAGACATCTAGTTTAACTGTGCACATAAGGTACATGAAAAAGGAACAGTGCCTCCACGTGAGCGGTGTGGAAAATGCAATACAGCACTATCCTGCGCTGACAAACTTTGGACCCACGTGCACCTTCCACAAATAAATTATTTATCACCAACTCTACCTCCTAAACACATCAGATTTTTCCTACGTCCAGCTACTGCTCGCATGTGGGTTAGCCAGAACTCCACTGCAAGCAATTAAATCTCAAGTGCCATTGCTATCAACAACAGAAGAACAGCTAGCATCCCAGGAAGCTCATTATGTAGCACTAGTGAAAAAATGACTGCTACAGCACTTGTGCAGACAGGTGAATTAATATACCCTACGCAACAAAAGCGTCCACGCATGATTGCAACGAAGAATTTTCTTTCGTTATAGATTATCAGGCAAATTACCACTTACTGAAAGGTGGTAGCTATCCAGAGTGAAATATTTCCTGCAAGCAATTGGGTCACTGCCACCAATTTTCCATTGTGGAGTTTCCATATTGATGGGACCATCTGATTTGTTTATATTTACTAACAACACAACACCGCACTGTCTTATTCTGTGTCTTGCATAGTGTATATTCCTTCTGTCACAACCCGCATTGGCAATATATGATAGGGAAAGGGTGTAGGCTTTAACCACTCTCCTAGACTTCCCTTGTCTGATTGACAGTGTTGTCGATCTAACTCGATGTTTCTAGAAACACGAGCACTCCAAATAAATGTATTTGAAGTAAACGCCATCACTTTGTTAGCTGCTTCTTCGAAACGTGGCTTTAGTTTATAGTATGTCTTAAGGTGACTCCAGTACACCATGTTTATTCCAAGTACATTGCGCTTTTTGTTACATTACAATAGGCAACACTCTTTGAAGCGCTTTGTTTGCTACTCACAGGCACAGAAGGAAATATGCTCCTACTCCTCTCATTTGATCGTGACGATGACCCAAAGAACACGCAAAAATTTTATCTAAACATCGATTTTTCGTCCGTACAAACTGTGTGGTGAATTGCAACTTCACTGTTCAAAGATTGTGATCCCAAATGTGCGTGGCAGGCCCTGCGCCAGCAATGCAACACAGAAAGAAAAGACATGGTATGTGATTCTAGACACTTTGGTTAGTTGCACATGCTGGCCATGAGGTGCTGAGCGGAAACTACCTGTTGCAAGCACTGGAGTCTTTCCTCTTTTACAGCAACATTTGTATCCAACAGAATGCTCCACCTATAAAACCTGCAGATGCTACCAAATGACAATGAATGGTATTCACTGCAACTTCAACAGACTTGAGAAGAGTAAACCAGTCGGGCATTCTTTGGCCAGATGTCGATTCAAGCAGAAAAGGCTAGAGTTCAGACAACCATCACCATCCCATGTATTTCCGTTTACGCAAAAAACCCACCGAACAACACACTTGCAGCTACTTCGAGGACACGTGGACAGTTGCAGACACAAAAGTTTACAGAAATGTCCCGCCGGCGTGTCACCACACCCCAGTCCAAGCGCAGATGCCTCTAGGGTCGGTGACCGGGCGACACCGTTGATGTGGTGGTGCTCCTCAGGCCTACGCCATGAAGCGCACACGGCGTCGGATTGCATTGATGCCAAGCCTCGAGTGCACACGCTATCAGGCTACCCGGCTAACCGGCTTGGGTTTACGCCGCGAGGCGTGCGGGTACTGGGGCTGTCGGAGTGCTCCTTAGGGGCGGGCTTGAGGGGTACGCCAGGCCTGCTAACCGGCCCGGAGGTCCGAGAACAAAGGAACGAGAGGTACGCCAGGCCTGCTCGCCGGCCCGGAGGTCCAAGGACACGGAAACAAGCAGCTTCACTTTTACGGTTCCTCCTTCGCGCACCTCCATCTCCTTTTTTTCTCGTCGTCAGTCCCGCCCGTCATTCACACTTTCCTGTGATTGCTCAGATGAGGCGTTGGCCACTGGGTCATTTCGACACTCCACGTAGCACGCAAACCCTAAAATCCCACTTTACCACAATGATGATAGAGGCACCGAGAAAAAAGTGGCACGTTGGCACGCACGGGTGACTGTGCAGGCACGCGCATAAGTTCCGAATGCTTCGCTTGGATCACCGTCCACAACTAGGCATCGCTCTCTCCACAGCGCCAATAAATCCTGAAGAAAGTCTTTGCCTTTTCGTGATTGATTGTGGGGTTTAACGTGCCGACGCAAGGCAGGCGATGAGTCGCACCGTAGTGGAGGGCTCCGGATTAATTTTAACCACCTGGGGATCTTTAACGTGCGCCAAAATCTCGTACACACGGGCGTTTTTGCTTTTCGCCTCCATCAGAAAAGCAGCCGCCACGGCCGGGAACCGAACCCGCGACCTCGTGCTCAGCAGTGCAATGCCTTAGCCACTGAGCCACCGCGGCGGGTCTTTCCCTTTTCATATTATTGGTGCAAGACACCTGTGACCAAAAGACTTCCGGAGGTGAGCCACTCCGAACGGATTTGTCCTTATTGCCTTCGACCGCCTTCTCACCTCTGGGGAAGAACGATGCCGCCATTTGAACGAATTTGCTGGGAAAGCTTGGTGCTGGCTTAAGAAGAAGAAACGAATCGAAAGAAAGGTGCAGCACCCATTCGTGCTGCACCTTTGCCGACCCACATGGGATGCGCATTAGCGGCTGCGTATCTGCCAGTATGATCATGCCGACCTCTGCCCCGGGAGTTCGATCCTTATCCCTATATTGACGCTGGACTCGACCATGAAGGCCCCATACGAAAGACGGCGGATCGTGCGGGAGCAACTGACATGTAATCGGCTGGGTTGAAGGCTTCCTCCTCATCGAGCAACCACCTACACGTGAGTTTTTTAAAGACTTGGACTGACCAAAACGATTTCTTGACCACGATTAACAGAGATGTAGAAAACACAGTGGATATTGGGAACCTGGGATCTGAGATGTTTGAGGCATTTGACTTTGAAGCCATGGTGACATCGGCAAAGGGTAAACAAAAAATTAAAGTAACCGGTGTCAAAACTAATCGCTCTTCTTACGTCTATTATAATTCGATTTAGGTTTGATCTCACACAGCACCGAAACGAGGAATTATCCTTGTTTCTGAAACTGTGAAAGGATACAATACTCTCGTAGAAGAACAAGACGAAGATGAGCAATGTAGAACAGAAAAGAATTGGCAAGACATACTGCCAATAAAGAACAGCCGTTTTGTTTCTTGCGCAGAAGACAAAAAGCGCCATCCGACGTACATCAACTACTCAGGTGAAACAGAAGTGATCGCGACTGAAATGAGACATGCGGGGTCCGAACATAAGGGTGACAAGTTGACCGCAGGTGATCGGACATCCAAAGCAACGAATGCTACCTGTCCTTTTAAGAGAACCAAATATATGGAAGAAAAGTAAACACAAGACTGTTTTTCCATACAAGGAAACAGATTCACGACGCAACCGGCACTACAGGATGCGGATTGATGGGATGAATATGATGTACAAAGTCGTGAACAGCTCAATGTGAAAGAGAAGACAAATAGAAATAGTACCTTTGATACCAAAGAAGTCCTCCAGGTGTTTCAAGCGGATACGAAGACGGCGAAATTCTCGGAGGAACATGACTGCCGACCAAAGAGCCAGGAACTCAAAACCAGCGTAGGAAGGATCGGTTTCAATGGCGATTCACCAAATCAGGAGGCCTGCGCCGCAGTACTTGAAGAAGCATCGTTATCATAAGTGGAAGCAGAAGTGCTGAGGTACCCGAAACTGCTTGCCTGTACGGACATCAAATGACAGCGCATGTCAACAGGACTGATTTCCCGCCATGAACTGTAAACACACTGTGAAACTTGCAGCCAATTTCGCGCGGGGGAGGATGTTGAAAAAGATGATGCTTCGCCTCCCTCATCCCCACAATCATCATCAGCAGCATCAGCATAATGATCCATTAAAAGCACTCATCGGAATGGGTCTTGGCAGCTTGTCCCTTTTTTCACAGACTGGCATCATTGCTATCGGGACAAAGCAGCCTCCAAAGTAGGATTTACATGGAGGATAAAATCAATCCACTCCCTCCCCGCACCCTGCATCACATTACACCTCCGTGCGTACCGTATTTACTCGCATAATCCTCGCACTTTTTTTTTCGGAAAAGTCAATGCTAAGTTAGGGGTGCGAGAATTTTGCTGAGAAAAAAAATCCGGTGCACAGTGTTGCCAATCTGCCTCCTGCCAATCCCGCTAAATGTAGCGGTCTTTTTTGTACATGTAAGCTCAGTGTTGCCAACAGCAGCTATTTCTTTTTATTTTATTATTTGGAACAAAAACAGTCTCCCGTTGATTAGCAATCATGAAATTGCCGCCTTTGCTTTCTGGCGCGCGCCCTATCTCGTCGTCGTCATGTGCGTGCCCTACCCCAGTAACGCACGTTGAAGTCGGTGACGCCGAAGTGCCTGCCTGCGGCGCGGTTGCCGTGTTCGATCGCGTACTCTATCGCTTTCAATTTGAAAGCGGCACCAAGCACAAAACAAAAAGATCGGCACCAAGCACAAAACAAAAAGATCAAAAAGTTCTCAAAATGGCAGCGAGCTATCCACCGTTGACGCGAGTGACTCACTGACTGCTGTTGCTCAACGACGGGACCACGACGACGACACGACAGCGGGCTGCGCGAACGCCGTCTAGTTGCGCGCACGCGAAACCGGCTCAAGAACAGTGTGAGCAGCGTTAGTGGGCCTGTTAGGGAGTAGCCATGCAGGTTATTAGGGCGCCTGGATGGCCTTGGATACGCAGTGCGGAGAGGCGGCGGGGGAGGGCGCGCGTTGGAGAGCGCGTGCACCATGCGGGTTTCGCGAGCAGGCAACTTTCGCCACTGCAAAGTGGGGGGTGCGAGGATTATGCGAGGAACCAAAAAATCCAAGTTTTGGTGGCTCACATTAGGGGTGCGAGGATTACGCGAGTAAATACAGTAAACATGGGGGCAGCGAGCACATTCACAGGCGGTGCAGGCAGCGGGCCCTCTGGAGCAGCGCTGCTGGGACGAGGGGTGGCCTCAGCGGGGATTTTTGTGCCATTGGCAAAATGCTTTAGTTTAATGCACAAAGATCGCTCTTTCCCACTACCGATAATAAGTAGTGTAATGACTCGGCGCATCGGCAGCACCCACCACATGGCAGCCAGAATCTCAGACCTGGCAAAGCAACCACATTCGTCATCAGCAGCAACTCAGATAAGAGCAAGGCACCTATAGTAAAGGAAGCAGAGTTGCCAGACGGGCGAGAAGCATTGCGTCAACAGCGAAGGATTCCCTGATGAGGCGGGGACCGTCTGTACAGCTTGCACACACCGTTTTCAATCCCAGCAGCGCTGCTCCCGACGGTTAGCCGCCTGCGCTTGCGCCAGCTGCACATTTATATGAACAGAGGTGTGACGTGCGGATGCGCGATACACAGTGCGGAGAGGGACTGGATGGATTTTATCCTCCTTGTGAATCCCCTTTATGAACAAAACCTGTATTTTGGTTTTATGGTCCCTTTAAAGTTCGGGAGGCACAAGAATTACAGGAACTCTGATACTTACGTCCTCCAGAGCCTTAATACGTCTCTGGCACTCAGTATGCCCTTTCACCGCAAGGTGTGTCTTGTTTTTAAATGGGCTCTGAAAAAATTAAGTGTGGTGGTTGATGGCAACAAATTAGGCAAGTACCAAAAGATGGGCTCACCGACAAGGTCATCACGTCTTCCATGCTCTTCATGTACTTCTCTTGCTCTACCAAGCTTTCACGAAGCATCTGAAAGACCAGACTGTGTGCTTAGAGGGAAGCTAAATGTAGGTCAAGAGCTACACGGAAAACCCGTGGAGTGAAAAAGCAAGCAGAATATAGTTACATCTTGAATGTAACGATAAATGCAGTACATGGAAGTGGCTTGTGCAACATAGTGATGAATCATTTCATTTCAGAGAAGCAGGTTATTTCAGGGCACTTAGAAAAAAGTGTTGCTGAATGCGCAGCCCTCAAACCCAAATGCCAACTACCCTGGACCACGACCACATGCCACTCAGTGTTTTCACGAGAGATGGAACAGGCATGTGCGGTCGAATTTTATATAGCTCCTTGTGCAGCCATTTCATGAAAAAAAAAATCACCCTTCCTCCCAAAAATTCCCAAAGCTGGCTGGTGTCACTGGGGCATTGAGAGTTTCACAGCAAATTCAAAACTTCTAACTGTAAAATGAAAGCTACTGGAGCTATCACATTAGTTTTTTTTTCATATCAATACTCTGCATAATGAACATATCCATGTTTGGCTTGCAGAGAAAATTTCTTTTATTAAAAATTCCCAAATTAAAACAATCTTTCAAACTTGCCCAAATGTGAGGCCTTTTTCTCTATGATGATGATGATTGTGTTTAATGTCTCAAAGAGCGCCAAAAAAGTGTGTTGTGACGCAGGCGAGTAATATTTATGCTGCATGATTTCGTCAAAAAATTGTAATGTAAAATTGTTGTATAGAGCCAATGATTAATCCATAAAAGATGAATAAAACATAGCTGAGAGTGCAGGACGCAGGGAAAGATTTGGGCTTATAATTAGGGTGCCTCGCGGAGAGGTTTTGCCTATAAAAAAATTTCCCCGCATTTCCCCGAGGGGAAGAATGTGAAAGTGCGAATGCACGAGTTGAATTTGCGCGGTTCGGTAATGTTCGCGAAAGAGAGATCACACACACACACACACAACTACAAAGAAAGAAAGATGCATTTATTCACAGACACCTATTTGTGTTGTCGTTGTACTTGATTGCTAGAGCGGATCTCAGCTTTGAAATTTCGTGTCAGTACTCCTTTAAGCGGGTGCATTAGCCCTTCTCACGCCCGATTCCTGGCCAATCCCCCACGTGGGTATGTGCCATGCACAAACACCTATTTGTGTTGTCGTTGTACTTGATTGCTAGAGCGGATCTCAGCTTTGAAAATTCGTGTCAGTACTCCTTTAAGTGGGTGCATTAGCCCTTCTCACGCCCGATTCCTGGCAAATCCCCCACGTGGGTATGTGCCATGTCAGCGGCCAGGCAGCGCGCGCCCATCTCCCCCCGTTGCCAAGGAAGACGAGGAGATTCCTGGCCAATCCCCCAACGTGGGTATGTGCCATGTCAGCGGCCAGGCAGCACGCGCCCATCTCCCCCCGTTGCCAAGGAAGACGAGGAGCGCGCGCACCCGCAGCTGTTGCTATGTGGACGGACGGCGGTCGCCGGAATTCATGGTCGCTCATAAAGTGCATTCGCACTTAAAAGATGAAGCCCCTGGGTGTCACGGAAAACTACCCCAGCGCTGTCCTCATTATTGATGGACAAACTGTGGCTGTGTGTGATAAGAAATTTTCATTAAAAATCAGCCTCAGCCAAGTAGTCAATTTTTTTGTAGTTGATTATTCCTTCACCCGAGAGAAAGATGATGGTGGTTGGGTGTTAATGGCGCAAGCCTGACTGGGGCAAAGAGTGCCGAAACAGTTGTTATTTATGAGGGATGAAGAGGTCAACACTAAAATCGATTAGAATAACAAAAGTGAAATTAAGTGAAAGACAATGAGGATGACTGGTCAAGAAGGCCAGTTTGATTATGCGTGGTATGAAATTAGGTCTACAAATTTTGCTTCTGCTAAATAGCTGAAAACACGCCTGACAGGGAACATGAGATTGCCAGACAGGAAAAATGCTCGGTGTGGTGGGGTGTGTTGTCTGCAGATTTGGGTGAAGTGTTTGTGTCGTATTCTGTGTCGTATTCTTTGCAGTGAAGTATGTTGGTCACGGATAGGCCAACTCCACACTTGCTAAACAGGGGTCTTGGAGATCCCGTGAGCAGGTAGGAGTGTGTTACATGGGCGTGACATATGCATAACTTAGCTCAGCCAACTTCAGTGTGTCTGCTGCGTGTGTCAGTGGTGTATAGTCCCCATAGAGGGTTTATTAGGTGTGGTTTGTTGTCTGTCAGTTCATTCCAGTGTGCTTGCCATGTTTTGTGAAGGTGTTATCCAATGTGTGACTTAAGATCAGTGTGAGGTATGGTTATGTTCACTGTATTATTAAGAAGCGCAGCGGCCATTTGATACGCTGTCTCGTTTCCGGCAGTCCCCAAATGACCTGGCACCAAGCACATGGTCACTTCAAGAATTAATTCATATGCTGACATAATGGTTTTATGGACTAAATAAATAAAATGATTTTTACAAGTCTACTCACATACTAATGCACAAACAACGCTCAAAGTATCTGTGAAGATGATGGCCTTGGAGATTTCATGTTGGACTATGTGATTTAGAACCACAAAAATGCCGTACGGTTCTCCCTCAAAAATTCTGCTTTTGGCGTTCAGGGTCAATTGTGGTCCGTGCGCAGCACACGACAAGGTAAGGGCGGTCCCAAATGCATCACTAAAAATACTGCCCACTTGTATTTCTCTCGAAGAAACAAGAAGTGCTGCAGAATTGCAGTTGTCGGCACTCGTTTCTTATCAATTTCCACAAAGGACAACTTGCATGACACGGGATGATGCTGCCACCGTGGTAAAAAGTCAAAAAGCTGATTTGCAGGTGTCTGAAAAAGTCGGCTACTTCTGACGCTTCCTCTCTCATTCTATGCGAGAATGGAGCAGAAATAGATGGACAATTTAGAAGTTGGGACATGGGTGTATCACAAATAAATAAAAGTTTGAAAGGATGGTCGGTTATTGACGAAATTTACCATTTATTGCACCTGACATATAGGCTTTGTATGGGGTTAATGCGGAAAGCGCCCGACGCGAGGCGAAGCCCCAAGTGCAGCACCGGGTCTGCTATTTTCAGTAGTTTTTGTTGCCGAACCATACCACACTTGCATAGTCCAAGCAGGACCCCACCAAGCTTGTAAAGACACGGGAGAGGAGTTGCTTGTCCACACCACAGGATTGGTGAAAGGACCTTTAGAATGTTTATTGTTTCAAGGCATTTATGTTTGAGTTTGTTGTGAGGAATGAATGTCAGTTTTGTTTTGTTTAAGACAATGCCTAAAAGCTTGTGTTCCTTTTTTACAGGAATCAAGTCACTATTCAGTTCAATGTCAGGATTGGGTGATACCACGCCTCGTTGAAAAGATGACGGAGGTAGTTTTCCCAGTATTAAGTCTAAAACCATTTTGATCTGCCCAGTGAGCAAGCTTGTTTACCCCAAGCTACTACTACTACTATGTATGTTTTATTGG